>NW_015624543.1:1165901-1192799 GCF_001515625.1 Sinocyclocheilus rhinocerous | reverse complement strand
CGACATGGCGGCGGCGGCAACAATACTACAGCGAGAATCAAAGTTACGCCGCCTTTCTTTGCGTGAACATTTGGGCGGTGTTATGCAAATATTCCCACACAGTGATGTAGACATGTGGGGGCGTGTTTAAATGAGGCGTTTTTGGAGGGCGTGAATGAGTCTTAACTTTTATAAAGAATATCTCTTTGGGTTTGAGACTTTAGTCTTTGCAACTTTAGGGATCTTATCTATTCACAAACAGCTTGTAACACTCAAAAGAGAAAGGAAAACTTGAAGTCGCATCATATGACCCCTTTAATTAAACCAGAGAATGGCTTAAACCTGTACTTGCTGAGAAAACCCGTCAAATGAAGATCATTCGGAGACATTCTATTGTTTCATTAAAAAGACATAACAAAATGTGGCTTTAGAAGTCATTACATTTTTTAATATCACCATGAAATAATGAATCATATTTCTTAAGTAAAATGTGAATCGCAAAACAATGTAAAATGAAAGTGCATGGTGTTATTAATTGTATTTGGCCCTTTTATAAACCCAGGTGTCTCCCAACCCATGTGTGTTCCACTTTAGAGCTCTTCAAAGCAGTTTGTGTCTGGGAAATTAAAACTTTGACAAGGACATCTGTCCATTTTCAAATTTGCAGTTTTGCATTTCACCCACTAGTGCCACATCAAACACCGGGACGTAATTACTCTTCTGCCACCCGCAGCTGTCATTCTCCTCTGCGTCTCCAGTAATGCGTTTTATTTGTCTGCGTGTGGCCCTGTGTGTACCCAGAGAACTTTCTGCTGTTGTTGCAGGTTTCTTTTGCACTGATCAGAAAATGAGTCTCAGCGTGTAGTTTATATTGTCAGAGTGCTTGTCATTGCAGCACAGTGGAGCTCACGGTTAGTGTTAAAGGTGTGATACTTGACTCTCAGGAAAATCAGAAATACGTCTGGTAACCACAGTTTACGTGGTCACGACCTTTAACCTACTGCAATAAGACATAACAGCTTGCAATAAATACACACCCATGTAGTTGACATGAAATATTGTTAACTTATTTCCATCTTGAGATACATAAGAGCTTCTCTAGACAGCTTCTTGCATGTCAGAGTAGATCAGTCTATTAAAACAGACATTTTCTCAAGGGCTTGAGCACTGAGACTGTTGCCTCATTCTTGTTTAATATTGAGGAGCTGACCTATGGCTTTGATATTGGCTGTTTTAAGTTTCTTGGAAAAAGTTCAAATTTCTTTAAAAATGTCTTGTTATTTTGTGCAGGAGAGTGAGAGTTTGCATTTATGCTTTTCATATTAGATTCTGACATGTTCGAGAACACTCATAGGAGTAAATCCTCCTACGTGCCCATCAGCCGCTATTAGGCTAATCCACCATATGTTTATTCATTTTTGTACTCTAATTCAGCTACAAAGGTAAAGCTACTTGGCATCTGAAACTGAAAGCATCAGCATTGTGGAATGGTGTCCTGCCAGTGTAAAAATGTGCTAATATATCTGTTTTGTAAGCTGTCTGTCATCTTTTACTCATTTACAATCTTAAGACTTTAACCTACCGTTCAGACATGTATATAACTACTGTACCAGCGTGCACCAGTCTAACCAGGCCAGGGGTGCTGGCATCCCCCCCTCCAAACCCTCCAAGAAAACGCCCACACCTGGCGGGGCACAGTTTGTTGGACTTGAACTCTACAAAAGACTCAAAGAGTTTCTGAGGAGCTACCTGACAAACCTTCTCAAGGTAATAGCCCCAGAACAATGCTGCAATTGTTCAGGATGGCATGATGCATTGGTGACATAAGGCCATTTTTAATTAGTATTTAAAGCAGATGAAAGAACTTGAAAGCTTATCCAACTGATCACTATATGCTCCTTCTGTGCCTTGCAACAGAAATATTAAACAGTTAAACTCTATATTGTAATGTTTCTATAAGCCTAATTTTTCTTGAATATTGGAATTGTATTTATTTGTTTATTTTGGGGGGGGGTTTTTCCATGTTTTTTTTTATTACAGACACTGTTTGCACCGGTCATAACAGAAAAGGAGAAATTATATAAAATAACATTACATAACAAAAAAATATTAGCTATTGATATGGTTTGTTGTACTGAATAATAAAAATTTTAGTGAGGTGTTTTTTTTGTTGTTTTTTTTGCCTCGCTAGAATAGATAACAGTGTGAGTTGTTGTCACTTCTCCAGACCTCACTTCTCTTCCTGTTTCTCTCCTCCATCTGTCTGTGTCTGGCAGGATGGAGAGGACCTGATGGATGAGAGCGTTCTGAAGTTCTACACGCAGCAGTGGGAGGACTATCGCTTCTCCAGTAAAGTGTTAAATGGGATCTGTGCTTACCTCAACAGACACTGGGTGCGCCGAGAGTGTGATGAGGGCCGGAAAGGAATTTATGAAATCTACTCGGTAAGAGAAAGTGCACACACCCTTGCCTGACTCATAGATTCCTTTTACCTTTCCACACATTGTGTTGATAAAACATGGATTAATGGCTATACTGTATTGTAGTTTAGCTATATTTATAGCTTATAATATCCAATATATGCACGCCTGAGAACACACATCAGCTGTATCTGGTGTGTGTATTAACACTAGCACTGGGCCTTTTTGAGAGAGTTGGTGACCGAACTGTCTCTTGAACAATGGGCTTGGTGCATTGGCACTAAAACATTAGTTGAGCATTAGCATTAGTTGATCTTGTGCATGTGCTGCTATGTTGTAAAAACCTAAATGTTTGGTTTACTGTAATGATTTCTGTTGATTTAAACTTACTACCAAGATGTATTCCTTACTGGTCAACCCTAAACTATATTTAAATAATTTACTTGGCAGAATAATTGTTTAATAATAATAATAATGATAATAATATTTATAATTATAATTTGTTGTTGTTAGTTTTATAGATGTTTTTTTTATTATTATTTAGATTTGTTTTGTAGTTTATAATAATGGTAATAATTGTTATTATAATTATTACTATCATCATCATAAAAACAAATCTTATTATTTATTAAATATTGTCTTTTATCATATTAAAATAAAATAAAAATTGTCATTTTATTAAATCAGTAGGCTTATGTCTCATTGCTGTAAGAAACAATAATCTAATCATTTCTAATAATGTGTCTCTTTCACAGCTTGCTTTGGTCACTTGGAGAGAGTGTTTGTTCAGACCTCTAAACAAGCAGGTGAGTTATCTGTTTATATGCTTCATTTATTGGCAATTCATAATATTCCATTTGTAAGATATTTGTTTCTTATATTTTCATCAGACATATTCATCAGAATTTAAATACCCTGTCTTTTCTTTTGAATAGGTGACAAATGCTGTGTTAAAACTCATTGAGAAGGAGAGAAATGGCGAGACTATAAACACCAGACTCATCAGTGGAGTAGTGCAGTCCTACGGTGAGTGTGGCAGCCTTACATTCACATCTGTCCTATGCTGGCCTCACAAAACTTGCCCTAATTAGTTATATTGTTAATTCTGTCTGAGCCAGCTGTTGTCCCTTAAGGGTGTTTTCAAATCTTGCCTGAGTTGTTTGGGTGAAATAAACACAGTTCTGTCTGGACCTTTGAAGCCTCATGTTGTGATTTGATTTGTCTTTTCCAGTTGAGTTGGGCTTGAATGAGGATGATGCGTTTGTGAAGGGGCCGACATTATCAGTTTACAAGGAGTACTTTGAGACACAGTTTTTGGCTGACACAGAGCGCTTCTATACACGGGAAAGCACAGAGTTCCTCCAGCAAAACCCTGTTACCGAATACATGAAAAAGGTAAACTAGAGTCTCAAATTCAAGTTTGACATTATAATGTAAATTGCAGTGGATTTTATGGGAAATTTGGTTTTATTAAATTTTTAACTGTACATTTCTTATTATGTGTGCAGGCAGAGGCACGGTTGCTGGAGGAGCAGCGGCGGGTACAGGTGTATCTCCACGAGAGCACACAAGACGAGCTGGCTCGCAAGTGTGAACAGGTCCTCATCGAGAAACACCTGGAGATCTTCCACACGGAGTTCCAGAACCTTCTAGACGCTGATAAGAATGAAGGTCAGTCAGTGCTGCAATGTCACCTTCGTTCAAGCAGTATATGATCTGAGATTTCAGACATGCATAATAGCACACTTAGTTTGACTGTCAGTACATGTTCGGTGTAATTACAGATCTTGGTCGGATGTATAACCTTGTTTCCCGGATTACGGACGGATTGGGCGAGCTCAAGAAACTCTTGGAGTCCCACATTCATAATCAAGGGCTGGCTGCCATCGAGAAGTGTGGAGATTCAGCGCTCAATGTGAGTCATGTTACAGCATAATGCCACAGTGACAGTGTAGACACAATATTTTTGGTCTGTAGCAGCTGCTGTGGAGAGGAATTAAAAATTTAATTGATATAACTTGTCTAAAAATGTGTCAAACCTGTTGTAACTACAGCTAAACCTGAATTTCCTGAACTTGGACCCTCACTTCATTGTATAACAGGTCTATTCTTACCATGACAATATGACAATAGTTATTTGTCTAACTAGGCTTTTGCCAAAATTTTCTTTTATCTGGCTATACACGTAATTGTGTTTCAAAGATATGACTCAACGTTGCTTTATGTAAGCCATTCAGTAGAAATCAAGTACCCCTTTGTCGACGCCAAACCCAGAAATATTTAACTCTGTCAATAGTGGATATCTTTTTTTTTTTCATCTTTGTGCGTGTTTTCCGGTATCTCTGTTCCATGCTGTTCCTGTAATATCTTAATTCGATCAGAGTTTGAACTGCCACTACTTGTTTTCCAGGATCCCAAAATGTACGTGCAGACAATCTTGGATGTTCACAAGAAATACAA
Organism: Sinocyclocheilus rhinocerous; assembly: GCF_001515625.1. Lineage (NCBI taxonomy): Eukaryota > Metazoa > Chordata > Actinopteri > Cypriniformes > Cyprinidae > Sinocyclocheilus > Sinocyclocheilus rhinocerous. Next base: position 1,187,940 of record NW_015624543.1, on the reverse strand, counting down.
TGCTCTCGTCATGTCTGCATTCAATAACGATGCTGGGTTTGTGGCCGCACTCGATAAGGTTTGTGATCTATATTAAAAGTCAGTTTTGTTGGTTTTGAGCTATAGTGTTTATGTTGTAACTTTCACTCTGTGATCTGTGCTGCTCTCCAGGCCTGTGGAAGATTCATTAATAATAATGCGGTAACAAGGATGGCGCAGTCCTCTAGCAAATCTCCTGAGCTTCTGGCCAGATACTGTGACTCCTTACTGAAGAAGAGGTGAATTCATTGTCTTATTCATTTTCCCATTCTTGATCTGTTAACATGTGAATCTCTCATTCGTCAGCCAGATATGACAATGAAATCCAGTGAATGTCTGGTACGTTATTGCAAACACATCAGTTTATGTTTTAGGATTCGAGGCTTGAATATTTGAATTAGGGTGCGTTAAGATGCGCGTTAAATATCGCATGCGATTTATCGTGCAGCCCTAATTTTAATACAGTATTCTGACCGAATAATAAAAAGAAGCTGCTTTTAGGATTTACTTTTTTTTTTTTCAAGAATGAAAACTGCATTAGAAAGATTCTATATGTCAAATTCCACCAAAAAATATTCCAGTGCACAAGCTCAAAAGATAGAATTTGATATTATAACTGTCTAGGAAAGCTTGTTTGCTTTTAGTGTTCAGCAGTTACAGGAATCCACATAACAGATGATTATACCAAGTGTGTGTTTCATTTAGTTCAAAGAATCCAGAGGAGGCTGAGCTAGAAGATACTCTCAACCAAGTGGTGAGTTTCACTGTCCTCCACTGAGATTAAAGATCAGATTTGAAAAGTTCCTTAGTGTGTTAGGGATCTCTTCCTTGAATTCATAACACTCTAACAATTAATGTTTGCTCCATTTATTAATGTGTTGTTAAATGCAGCCATATCAAGTACGTTTTTAAAATCAATTAAAGACGTAATCAATTAAATAATTAATCAAACAGACGATGAACACTATTAACAGCAATTATTATATGATGCAATCTCGCTTGCTTGAGACATGCAGAGCATGCTGACTACAAATAACAGTCTTTATATTGTTTAATAATCACAGACACTAGTCCTGATTTCTTTCATTTTGATTTAGTAATTCAGAATTGACTAAATTCTGTCTTAAGACCAGTTCACACCGCACCAAATTGCAACAGACACATGGGTCGGGTTTTTCCAGATCAGCGTGTTACCCCTGTTAGTGTTTGGTCATTTGTCAAGTCTTGGAATCCCTGATGTACAGTAATCTGGTACAGTAATATATAAATATATATATATATATATATATATATAAAAGCAGTAGTTCAAGGTATGCAAAAAAAATTTCAAACATTAGTATTGGTTCAACATGCACCAGCCATTTGACATGGGTTTGGTTATTTGACGTTTACATTCTTGTATCATCCAAATTTTATTTTTACATTTTGAATAATTCAAATTCATGCACAAACATCATTGACTTTTGTCAGCCTGGTCAAATAACAAGTCAAGAAAGAGATTGTGGTTGATTATTGCTTTCATTCTCCTTTTGATGTCATCGGCACATTGTGGCACATGCAGTGTTCTATCCAGGTGTTCTGTGCATACAGAAAATCTGCAAACTGTGCACATTATACATACCGTACACACAAATGACTGAGTGTAATTTAATTCATTTCATATGAATGTGTGACTGATGAGATTCTCCAACATCCTTCATCATCAGATGGTGGTTTTTAAGTATATTGAGGATAAAGACGTGTTCCAGAAGTTCTATGCCAAGATGCTGGCCAAAAGACTGGTGCACCAGAACAGTGCCAGCGACGACGCCGAGGCCAGCATGATCTCCAAACTGAAGGTCTGTGCGCTTGTTTAGTGAAGATGGCTCACTTCACTGCTCTTCATTTATCTCTAACGGATGCTTAACACCTTTTTTTTTTTCTTCTGTCCACCCTCAGCAAGCATGTGGTTTCGAGTATACCTCCAAACTACAGCGCATGTTTCAGGACATCGGCGTCAGCAAAGACTTGAATGAGCAATTCAAAAAGCACCTTTCCAACTCTGAGCCTTTGGACTGTAAGTGCTTCACACTCTGGTTTTACATTGGTTTCTCCTGTTTGTTTGTTATCCGAGAGTGTTTATAATATAACAAGCATGCGGTCATTACTGATGAAAAAAAATCCGGCTCCATCTGTCTTGCAGTGGATTTCAGTATCCAGGTTCTGAGCTCTGGCTCGTGGCCGTTCCAACAGTCTTGCACATTCGCTTTACCATCTGAGGTGAGATGCTCAGATGCTTAACCCTGTAATTTTCCAAGCCCTTCACACCCTTCCACGAGCTGAGAATAATGTGTGATTACACTTCCAGTTGATGATAGTTTTTCAACGCCTTTGTTTTTCACAGTTGGAGCGGAGTTACCAAAGATTTACAGCTTTTTATGGAAGTAGACACAGCGGGCGGAAGTTGACATGGCTTTACCAGCTATCCAAAGGGGAGCTGGTCACCAGCTGCTTCAAGAACAGATACACTCTGCAGGTTTGTATCTTCTTCATGGCTGCATCATGTCAGTGGTAGTTCACAGCATGTACTGGGAGCAGGTCATATGGGTTTTCATGTTTTTTTTTGCAGTTTGTAATGTAGCTATCCTTCAATGTAAAAAGTCTGCAATGTTGTTAATCAAAAAAGTGCACGATAAATAAAAAATATTGTCTCCCAAAAGAAAGAGTCGACTCTGAACCGCCCTAATGAGTCGTCATACTTTCGAATCTTCTGTTACCTATATACGTCACAAGGTAATATATTTACATAATCCCCACCTGCCCACAAACACTTCCGCTAGTTAGTGTGTTTACATCATGTCGAGAAGATGCTGTTTTCAGCCTCACTGGGCATTCTAACACAGTTCCCACACGTGCACCTCAAATTACGGCTGTCGCGATAACCGCAATATCGCAATACCGCGCTATTGACGAGCAAACCGCAGAGGAATCTATTGAGCCACTCAAAATTACCGCAAGGGAAATTCCCTCACCGCGACAGCCCTACCTCAAATAAGTAAATAGTAATAATAATGAATGAATGCAATAAAACTGCTGTCACATCACGTAAAGTACCACATACAAAGTTTAAACTTACCACTGAGAAACGTCCTGATCAAGTCATGCTTGCGATGGAGTTTCCGGTTGAGCGACTGCATCGGGCTCGGGCTCAAATTGATAAGGTAATATCGATGCCATTTTTGTAACCTTATAGCATCTTTGTTTACAAGTAACCCTCCGGAGCAAATCATTTATTATGGTAATGAGCGTTTCGTTTCCGACACGCATACGGAAAGACCAATCACAACAGACTTGGCCAGCTGACCTATCAGAGCAGAGTAGGCATATGGAAGGGAGGAGTTTACAGACCTTAAACTGCTTCGAACGAATCGTTTCGAAATCATTGAAAAATGATTCTAATATTAAATGTATATTCTGAGAAAATTACAATGTTTTCTGACCTTAGATGCATTTAAAGGATTAGTTCACTTCCAGAAAAAAATGTCCTGATGACTTACTCACCCCCATATGTCATCCAAGATGTTCATGCCTTTCTGTCTTTAGTCGCAAAGATTGTTCTCCATATAATGGACTTCAATGGGAACCGACGGGCTGAAGGTCCTAATTGCAGTTTCAGTGCAGCTTCAAAGGGCTCCTCTACAGGATCCCAGCCGAGGAATAAGGGTCTTATCTAGCCAAACCATCGGTCATTTTCTTAAAAAAATAAACGTACTTTTTAACCACAAATGCTCGTCTTGCTGTTGTAGGGGGACTCAATACAATATTAGGACACTTCAAAATACCATATGACCTGCGCTTTAAGAAGGTTGTAGGACTCAGCTGGCACAAGTGTCAGCATGTGTTTGTGTCGTGTCCCTGCAGGCCTCCACCTTCCAGATGGCCATCCTGCTCCAGTTCAACACAGAGAACAGCTACACTGTCCAGCAACTGGCCGACAGCACACAGATCAAAATAGTGAGTGCAGTGCCATTGCTTTATATCCCCATAACAACATTCACGTTAGTCAATCAGTAAACTTTGATCTCCATCTCGTATAAAATTCATACTTGGAACAAAAAGAAAAAGTAGCAGAAACAGCGATTTCGTCTGTTAAATCCCACTGGTTAAAAATCACAAGTATTTATATTGATAAGCATTTTTTAAAAGGCCAGTCATTTTTGACCGGGAACACAAGTGTAAAGGGGGGAGGGACAAAAAAAGATGAATCTTTTTTTAAAAAGAAAATCCTCAGTGTGAGGTTTAACATCAAATTAACTATAAATTATTTTTAATCCACCTGAAATATCTAAAACATGCTGTTTAAAGTATCAGTCTCGGTATTATTTAAAACACTGTAAAAAATGAGTAATTTTAGCGATGCATTTTAGTTTTTGTGTGTGCGTTGTTTTTTTATGTTTTCCTGATTTAATGTTTTTTGTTTTGTTTTTGTTTTTGCATTTCACAGGATATTTTGGTTCAGGTCTTGCAAATCCTGTTGAAATCAAAGTTGCTGGTAAGTGTTGAAAACTAATTGCTTATAGGATCCTATAAATGTCTTTCAACATCAGTGCAATTTATATCTGCCCTTTTTTCCCCACGTGCTTCTGGTTTCCATGTGATTCCCTTAATTGTTTACATTTCTGTTTAAATATGACTGTTTTTGTGAATACTTTTATATTTATAATACAATTATAAAATCTAAAGATGATTTAGACGACTTGTTTTTTTAATATGCATTTTTTGTCTTGTTTTTGTAGGTCTTGGAAGATGAGAATGCAAACATAGATGAAATGGATTTCAAGCCTGATACATTAATCAAACTTTTCTTGGGCTACAAGAAGTAAATGCATTTTCTTAGTTTCATGTTTGATCTGCACAGTATACACTAATAATTGACTTTCAGTAACATTTTAAAAATAGTACATACTAATATTTTCAAATATTGTTAGGTTTGTACATTTGTCATCTGCATATCTACACTGTCCTCTGTGTGTGCAGTAAGAAGTTACGGGTGAATATCAATGTGCCAATGAAGACGGAGCAGAAACAAGAACAGGAGACGACACACAAGAATATTGAGGAAGACAGAAAGCTCCTCATACAGGTATTAAAAATAAACTATAACAATCCCTTGAAGTTGAAATACAATATTCTTTTGAGTCTCCCTGTTTTGTTTTGTGGTGTTGTGTACAGGCAGCTATCGTGAGAATTATGAAGATGAGGAAAGTTTTAAAGCACCAGCAGCTTTTGGCCGAAGTGCTGAACCAACTTTCCTCACGATTCAAACCTCGTGTTCCTGTCATCAAGGTAACAGGGCTGCAGCGCGCTGCAATTTGACTACTTATGAAGCATTAATTTGAAATATTAAAATGTGATTATTTTTTTCAGAAATGCATTGACATTTTGATAGAGAAAGAATACCTGGAACGTGTGGATGGGGAAAAAGACACTTATAGTTACTTGGCATAACAATGTCCTCTGATGTCCTTAGATATTTGAGGAATAAACACAGAGCGGAGCCAGACAAACAGAGGATTCTCTCATAAAGATCTCAAGGCATCGTTGCCGAGTAGGACAATGTGACACTGGACTTTTCCCTTTAAACCCAGACTGCTAAAGCAGCCAGTCTTCTTCTTTATGCCCTTAAGCTGCTCAGGATTGCCATTTACTTTTTAATGTGTAAATATTGGACATTGAACTATGCTCATAGTGGGACCCAGAGTCAGGGTTGCATGCTAATGCCTATCATTATGAAAATACAAAATGCTGATTAATTTAATTGTAATTATAATTACTTTTGGAAAACTGACAGATTAAAAAAAAAGGCTGTTGGTTGCAGACAGAAATACCTAGAGGTAAGAGCACTCTGAGAATAATCATTTCTGATTGGCTGTTTAGTACGGAGCCCCTAAAGGGACATGGTGGTGGAAAAAAATCAGATTGAGTGAAAAAATTTGGGGTGGGAGGAAAAAATATGTGTCAGGTTTTTTGTGTTCTCGCAAAACTTTTGCGTTCCCTCGCAAAACGCAAATATCTTTTGCGAGAAAACGCAAAAAAAAATTTCCCACCCCGAATTTTTTTCCCACCACCATGTCCCTTTAGGGGCTCCGTAGTTTAGAGCTGCATTGTTACCAGCCACGAGATTTGTATAGTGCAGTTCATTTTATAAATGTCATGAATAAACTTAATTTTTCTTTATGCGTTCTCAGTGCTAGGTTTTCTCATTTATGTTCATTGTTCAAGTGGCTGAGCTGAATTTCTAGCCTATCGTAATTAAACAGTACAGCAGACAATTATTTTCAACGTTTATTTGATCACGTTTAACAAGTCCCTGTAAACAATTTAACAGCACCTTGAAATTGGAAGTGAAAACATGGAGATGGAGTGGTCAAAAACCCTCAGGAAAGAAAGAGTAGAAACAAGAGGGGGAGCAACAGGTTCAGAGGAGAAATGTGGATTAAAATGAGCAACCTCCTAAGAAGTAACTCCCTAATATTCACTAGACAAATCACAGCAAACAATAGCCATCAATAAATTATAAAACTTGTTTACACGCATAAAATAAATAGGGACTTCTGGAGTCAAGCCTGGTATTATTGCTTCCATTTTACAGTATCCCACGTTCAGAAAAAAAAGTGATTGTTTTTTCACGTAACCAGGGATGAGAACAGCACCTTAATCCAATCTCTTTACATTTAGTGACGTCTATAGTTCATAGCTGAAACTGTCTGAATAAACATTACAAAATGTACAGTAAGGAATGAAGAGTTACCTGATTCCACTCCATTTGAAACCTTTGTTCATGCATACAACAATTTGAGTATACCATTCAACATTTTAGGAAATCTAATTCAAGAATCTATTCAGCGTTCTTTAAACATGTCAAGGCACCGCAATAATATTATACCGAGTCTACCCTTCTTACATAAATCAAGTTGTTTTGTTTTTACAGCAACTGTGCATTGGCACCACAAAATGCACTTAATACCTCTGCAACATGGTTCTGGAGAGATTAACATGCAAAGCAGTGACAGTGGCTTTGGTTTCCACGAACAAACCTTAAAACGGTGGGGACTGCATGATATATGTTTTCGCATTACAAACGTACAGCCAGTTTAAATGTGAAATTTGGTCCAAAGGTATAGAGGAAACTGTCAAAATAATTGAAAACAAAAAACACCTACAATCCAAATACAAAACAATGGCCCATTATAAAATGACTCTCTACTAAAACCTCAACTGTAAACATGACAGAATGTTCAAATTACTATCAGAAAGTGTATCCCAGAGTCGGCCTGTTGGTCGGGGGGTTTTTTTCTAAAAGGAAGTCTTCAAAATATCACTGTTAAAAACTTTGCTCTTGTCCTATAAAACTGAATCTAAACTGTATTGGAAATGCATGTGGAGAGAAAATTCCTGATGAGTGTAAGGCATTTGTTGAAGGAGGTAGATGGCTTTATGGAATTTCCATTTCACGTTCAATACCTACGTATTTCAGAGCATCAGCTTGACTGTATCTAAAAGAGAAACGTAAACATTAGGTTAGATGGTTCAAAAGCACCTCTCAAAGAAAACACTTTTTGCATTAATTTAAAGAAAACACCTCTGCACCTATATATCTGCACCTATATGTGACCATGGACCACAAAACCAGCCTCAAGTGTCAATTTTTTCAAAATTGAGATTTATAAATCATCTGAAATCTGAATAAATAAGCTTTCCATTGATGTATGGTTTGTTATGATAGGACAATATTTGGCCGAGATGCATAAATCTGATCAGATAAATCTGGAATCTGATGGTGCAAAAAAATCTAAATACTGAGAAAATCACCTTTAAAGTTGTTCAAATGAAGTTCTTAGCAATGCATATTACTAATCAAAAATGAAGTTTTGATATATTTATGGTAGGAAATTTACAAAATATCTTCATGGAACATGATCTTTACTTGTTGCCAGCCACCGCCAGCGATTTTGATGATTTTCTCTCAAATTTGATGGCCTCCAGTATATTTTGCTGTATGAATATTTGAATATGCAATACACCAAAATAAAGGTCAGAGCCTCTACTTTTAAACAAAAAATTCAGTTTATTCTAGCTTAAAGCATTCTTTTTTTTTTTTTTATCAACACTTGAATATAGGTAGGATTAATACGTAACCGGTGTTGCGGCTTAACACCGGTATCACCGTCAACACGTCTATCGCGGCAAGCCTAGTTGGCTATTGCTACAAATATACCTGTGCGACTTAAGACTGCTTTTGTGGTCCAGGGTCACATATATATTTTTTTTACCTGTAGTCAAAGAACAGTTCCTCTCCAGTCTGTATGGCTCTCTTAGCAAATATGCCAATCCTGTGATCCCCATTAACCATCATCACTGTGGGGACAGACAGGAACAGATCATGACATCACATTTTACACACAAGATCCTTTTAGTACAAGATTCTGAGTGACTTACCCTTTGCATAGCAGTTGGGGTTTACAGAGTGGTTGGCAAACCTGATCTTGTTTCCTTTCCTAGTTGCATCAACAACAAAATCTGTGGGTGAAAGGTGGGAGGTTGTCAGCCAGTGAGGGGGCGTGTGAACAGCGAACATTTGCAAGATAGAGGTTAGTTACCATTGTTAAGGTTGAACAGGAAGCTGCACATGTATTTGTCATACACCTTGCCTCTGCGGTCTGCCTCATCCTGGGAGATGATCTAGCAGGTAAAAATAGAAACACGTCACGTAAAAAGGAAACTTCACTGTGCGTTATGTAGTCTTGATGTTTATTTATTTATTTATTTTAACATCTCACCTCCCCACAGTACTCGGAGATGAACTCATTTTTCTGAACTGGCTCTTTGATGAAGATTCCCCATCCGGCCACATCAGATGGAGCCAGTAGCAAGTGCTTTAAAAAAAAAAAAAAAATTTTTTTAAGAAGAAATGGCATAAATAACCAAGAAAAGAGGGTGTATCACAACTAAATGGTCGAGCAACAGTCTATTAATGTCTTTTTTTATATTTGTGAAAAATGACATGCATCTTCATGCTGATGTGTGACAAATTAAAATGTACCTTCTTTGCTCCTCTCTGGATGCTAGAGTTCTTGCAGGAGACATTTTTACTGTCCCAGTGATCAGCCGCCCCGCAGGTGAGACACAGGTCAGGGTCACACTCTCGTACGGCCAGGTAACAGGGGCACTGCTTGGTGTTACACTGGGCCTTACAGCGGCAGCCTGGAAACCGGTTCTGACCTGTACAGATAGAAACAGGGTTCCTACACATTTTCCATTTCAAAATTCCATACTTTTCCAGACTCAAATTTCTAAACCTCTCAGTAGATTTTTGTAGAGCCCGCCCGATATATCGTTTTGCCGATATTATCGGCCAATATGAGCCTGTCGCAGATATATTGTATCGGTGAATATGCCGCCGATATGAGAATTTTTTTTACAGAACATATAACGCAGATGAAATGCTTCTACATGGTGTAAGTTTGTCCAGCAGAGTGCGCTCCATTGTTTGCTACTAGCGACTCAGGTCAGTGTAGAGATGTGCGGATGAGCTCAAACTTCACCCGAGTCCGCTACTTCAAATAAATTATCCGCCTGTCACCCACCGCCCCTATATTTGATCATCACATTACAATGATTCTAATTCTTAGTTTTGCATGATGATATGATGAATGGATGGTTCATTTTTAACAGCAGATTCAGTGGCGTTAGAGACTAGAGCTGATCTGCGCATCACGGCACGCATCTGCGGCACATTACGGCTCCACGGCCACCGAAGCTGATCGTGGCCACTCAGTCAATGCTTGTGTTTATACCGGCCACGCCGCGGCCCAGAACTCATGCTTATCACATCGGTCACATCACATTTCCTAACTGGGTGTCTACACCGGACGTGAGCGGCGCAACAAAATACAATAGAACCCATTATAATCAGTGATGCTGTCTACACTGGATGCTGTAAACTGATGCCTCGTTCTATTTGTGACGTACTGACAAAAAGTTAAAATGATTTTCAACGGTCGCTTTGTCACGTCCTGTTGCGGCGCAGACATGGTGCCAGCATAGTTTGTCAATACAGTCAGTAGCGTAGCAGATTGAAAAGTTAGTATCTTTCTACAGTCCAATAGACGGCAGTGCGGTGGTGGCTTGAGTCTGTTGAATGGTGATTTAACGCTACGTTGTCACCCAGTTGGAGAGACTCAATGCTATAAAGTAAATAAACAATTTCCCCGTCTTTTACTCTCACAATGAGCTTATCATACATGTTTGCTACATTAGTAGGGCCCTGTGATTTCCGCGATATGGAAAACGCAGACGAAGTAGCGGAATCCATTCATAAAAACGGAATTTACTGTATAACGCAGAATTTCATGGAATTTGTCTTATTTTTGATGAATAAATAAAAAACACGTCAGTACACTTAAATCAAATCGTGATACAGACTAGTGTCTGTAAATATTAACCTGCAAAAAACAAATGTTTTTTCTGCAGTTCTGCATGTTCATTTGATTACCAATAATTACAAAATTACAACAGCAATAAATAATGTTATGGGATTAATGTTGTAAATAAATTTTTGAACATATAAATAAATGTTGGGGAAAAATGCATACTTTTAAGCATATTTTAAGACTTTTTAAGGCCTTATTTTAGGAAAACTTTATTTAAGACATTTTAAGATTTTTTAAGGTTCCCGCGGCCACCCTGTATTATTATTTATTCATTTAAATGTTTACATTTGGAAAAGCTGTGCTTCCTACATAAACCTGCCCCTGTTGGATTGGATAAATGGTTCATACAGAACTATTATCAGTTTTATATTTGGAATATATTACAGTCACCTATAAAATTTTTCAAATTGATTTGAAATTGATTTTTTTCATTGATATTCTTGAAGTGATAGAAACATACAAGTGAACATACAGAGACCTTAAAATAAAAAATAATAAAAAAAACAGACTTTTGCATGCACACAAGAAACTTTTTTGTGCCCTCGAGAAACTATTCACATGTGCATGGGAATTTTTTTGCATTCTTACACAATTTCTAGTTTTATACAACATATTTCCTTTGTGCATCACTGCCATCTTGCTATAAATAAAGCAAGAGCATGGATGCACATGAATTAATAGAGATCTACTTGCTCAAAATTTGGCTTTCCTTATAGTAGTACCTCTAATATCAAGGACTAATGTTCAATTTAGCCTCTGCGGTGGCGGAAAAACCATGACACGAAATGGGCTGATGGCATAATATGGCTGTGTGCAAAATTCCTTTTGGCAACAAAAAAAAAAAGTGTTTTTAAAAAAAAAAAAAAAAAAAAGAGTTCAAAATGTGGCTTAGTATGGCTTAATGTATGTCATATTTCAAGGCCTTAGGTCTCTTTAACGCATATTCTGTGGCAGCCAAAAAACCACACCGCGAAATGGGCTGATGGAACAATAGGTGGCTCAGTATGCATTGTCCTATATGCTAAGTGTTATGGTTTCTCGTGCGCACATAAAAGTCTGTATATTTTTTATTTTTGCAAAGGTCCTTGAGGCTATGTAATATGGTGCTAAGAATATCGTGAGAAGAAACCCAAAATGCAAAATGAAAAAGTGCACCTTGCACCAAGTGCACCAGTCGTGTTTGACAATCACTAAAGAATCACTAAACAGCTGCCACTTTCTTGTATGATAAACTTATTTTCATTAAATTCTTAAATTTCTATTATAAAAAAAACGAAATGGGGGCAAAAGTCTGGAAATGCAAATATTTTTCCATACTCTGCTTTCTTTTTTCCGTACTTTTCCAGACCTGGAAATTACTTAAATCAAATTCCATACTTTTCCAAACCCTGTAGGAACCCTGTAGAAATATCTAGTTCAAAAATAACTCCTGATTCTAGACCTGACTTTTTCAAATCAATCATGGCTGTTATAAAAAAAAAAACACTTCATATGAATGCAATAACTTCACCTCCAATACCTTCACCTCAGTTATAAAAGTTATATATTAATTTGCCTACATTCAGTATAAATAATTTAAATGCAAGAGTTCTGCTAAAAAACTCTCTTCTACAAAAACAACTGATTTAAAACATAGGTCAAAATGAAATGCTTTTAACTTGCCATCACATTTAGAGAATAAGAAGCAATTACTGCATTGTTTCCCCTTTCCAAGACCAAACCTCAAGATTATTTTCCAGTGTTTTAGTGTAAACTGGGTGTCACATTGATGTTGCATACATGAGCTGCCTGACTGGTGTTGTTTGGTGCTGTGATGAACACCATAGCGAATACACAAATCTGAATGGCTGTTTAAATCATAGATATGTATACGTTTAAATCATTCAAATAGGTTTCAGAAAGTACGCTGCTTTGTTTACAGGGTTTCCGGGGTAACGGCTGTGTTTCTGCTGTTCAGCGCAACCTGCTGCTTGTTTACATGAGTGCGCAGCGGTATTGTGCATTGTGACCAGTTGATGGGAAAAGTATTCTTAAAATGCATTCAAAAAATCGGAATAATTTGTAATAAATAATTATTCACGGTATTTTAATGTGCCCACGATAACAATATCATGCATGTTCATTATCATGATACATCGCATTACCGAATACCGGCACATTTCTAATCATAATATATTGAAAGTGACAAAAAAAAAAAAAAGAAAGGTAGTCAGATTCTTACAAATATCACTTTGAACACACACCTGTGTTTCCTCTTCTTCTTCCTTTGAGGAGTGTTTTCATCCAACGCAGGTGCACGTGCAATGATGCTAGATTCTTTTACCCTGAATTCATAAACCTGACAAAGCCCAAAACAAGAAAAACTCCTAAAACATAAATTAATTTCACTGTTTGTGGTAACTTGTAATTACCAGGTACCCAAAAATAATTCCACAGCAATTATGCATAGTTGTAGGGCTGCTCGATTATGGCAAAAATCATAATCACGATTATTTTGGCCAATATTGTAATCACGATTATTTAACACGATTATGAGGGGGCCATATGACCAAAACTTTATATGAGTGATTTATTTAAAGATAGTGATACATATCAAATATATATTTCCTGTAAATAAGGTTGCTATGACATCTACATTGTAGAGAGACCAGTGGAATTTCAAACAAACAAACAAAAAGTCCTAAAAAAAAGTTGCTGTCTACTTTATTTCAGTGTAGTGATGTATTTCCAGTTGAAACGGAATATTGAATAGAGGGCGTGGTTTTATTTTTGCGCTCCTCCTATCTGTCTCTCACTCATAGCAACCTAATGGTTGGCGGGGTGTGTTTAAGGATATTCTGCCCAAGCCGTCAAACTGATGTCATCAGTGAAGGAATGCCATTCCAGAGCAGAAGCAAATGTTCCGATTTTGATTAAAGATTACCAAAACAAACAATTTTTTCAGCGGATTAACTTGCACGGATTAATTGTTCACATCAATACTAGCAATGTGCGCTAAATAAAGTAAATAAAGTCAATTTTGATTTCAAGCGGACTTTAATGTTTTTTATGCAAGTCTCAAGCAGTTTACAGCCTACTACAGAAATGAATAATCAAATGTAAAATAAAACAGCATAGTCTTCATTGTAAGAATTAAACTTTGTTTCTTTTTTGCTACAAAACAATCGTTGGAGGCCAAAATCGAAATCGAAATTGTTTTTCGATTAATTGCACAGCCCTACATAGTTGTCTAGCATTTAGCAGTATTATGAACACTGCAATATGTAATGTGATTGCATAAAGCCATCTTCTCAGGTGTGTGTACCTGTCTGCAGGTCTTTGTGCTGATGAGTCTGGCGATAGCGCAGAAGTTGTCATAGTAAGTGCCAATGAGCACTCTGAAGAGAGAGGCCTCAGCGCCACTCCAGTCCACATTCTCAGGAGGCTCTGAGCTCAACTTAAACTTCACTGGAGTCTGACAGCGGGAGTTCGCCTCTGTACAAAATAAATAAATAAATAATTATTAAATGGAAATAAAATCTAAAATAACAGGAAAACTTGGATAAGCAAATACATTTTCATAGCTCCAAAACACTAATGTAAAATCAATTGTGACATTACTATGTGACTTTATTAATATGATTTTCATGGTTGACGGTACCCAATCAAATATTCAGGGATGTAAACTTGTCACCTTTCGGCGAAATTCGCCATTTTGAATTCAAAATGGGTCATTTGTGTGATTCGTGTAGATCCCGTGAGTTTTTACATTTAAAATGTTTTATTTTAATTTTTTTACAGTACCAGTATACCAACTCAATTCTGTATCACCTCGATGTCAACGGCTTTCAAACTCTCCTGTGTGTTTTTGTGTGCACGCTCTGATTTCAAAATACAAAACCAAAAGTTTCTATTTACAACGTGTTTTGCAGCAATGATTATTGTAGCCAGTCGCAGGGCATCTCTGTTGAAAGCAGTGGCCAATCAGAGGTGTTTACTGTAGGTTAGTCAGAATCCGCTCTGATCTAATCTACACGATGTAAATAAGATATTCATTGTGTAGATGGTTATTGATTATATCTGGAGTTTTCGCACGAGTAAGCTCGCTATAAGGGAAGCGCCCTTTGCTTGGTTTCTCTACATACTTCATTCACAGTTTGAAGAAAAGTTTTGTTTGTCTAAGAGGACCCAATCGTCCACGTATACTGTTTCAGGAATGACAAATACGAGTGTAAAAAATTATGCGGGTGAATCCACCAAATTGTTCAGCGATTGATGGTGATAACTGTAGCAATGGACGGAACGAACTATCTGACAAGCCAATGTCAAAATAGAGCTGTGCTTTATGTGATGCAGAGTAAATTCAGAGTAACAAAAACGACAGCAGCAACAAGTCTGTGTTGGCTTTAGCAGCTTCTACAGGTAAAGATAACTTAAAGCACTCTTTTTGATGTGTCCTTTTTTAGGCAATGTTTAAAAAATATAGTTTTTAAATTAAATTTTAAAAAAAAGTCAAAATATTTAATGCATTATTTAATTATTATACCATTAACAATTAACTTAATTTGTAGTTAACTAGTTAAGTATTTAAATAAAGTATTTAAACACCAACAGCCTAGTAGGGTTAATTATTTATTTATTTTTAAATGACATGAGACTTTGTGACTTCCTGGACTTGCTATAATTCATAGTCATTTTATAATAAATCCAAAAGCAAGACATGAAAAAAAACTAGGGAGTGGAAATGGCAACTGAGCTAATGAGTGATCCTCTGCTGCCATCTACTGGATATAATGGTAATTTCATGTCATTTTCATCTTAACGGGGTCATAAGATGCGATTTCAATTTTTCCCTTCTCTTTGAAGTGTTTACAAGCTCTTGGTGCATAAAGAAGATCTGTAAAGTTGCAAAGACTAAAGTCTCAAATCCAAAGAGATATTCTTTATAAAAGTTAGTCATGCCTAGAGCTGATCCATGCTGGTCGCTGAGGAAATACATCAACTTCAAATCAGAATATTGATCAAAAATGAAGTCTACGGTATATTAAAGATGTGACTACAACACAAGCAACAACGAATAGGCTAAAAAAAATTATAAGAGAAACATTTAAAATGGTAACCATATGTAAAAATGTCTTTTCTGTCTATGCTCTCGAAACCATATTTTAAAGCTTTATATTCTGCATCTATATTTTTTTCCTCTCATGCTTTTCCTCACATGCCTCGACTCTTTCATTTCTTCCATCTCTGACTTGAATTCCTGACTGCAGTCTCATTTCTGTTTTCTAAACAAGTAGATTATACATGTCAACCATAAAATAACCAGTGAATGTCATTATTTAATGAATTTGGGTATAATTACTGAAGGTTAAAGGTCGGCCCACTTTATCTAACACATTCAGCCAAAGTGGGCCAGCAATATCTCATATCACCTTACAAGAATCATATGACCCCTTTAAAGTGCCCCTATTATGCCATTTCCAATATTGCCTTTCATGCAGTGTGTAATGTAGCTGCATGTGAATGTAAACGATCAGCAAAGTTGTAAAGCCGAAAGTGCACGATAAATAAAGTTATTGTCTCTCTACAGCCTAAACGAGTCGTTAGTAATTCGAATCCCACTTCAGTGATGGCTACACGTCACGGGGTAACACATTTGCATAATTCCCACCTATGTTCTACGTTGGCCGGCAGCGAACAACTTGACCCCGCCCACAAACATGTCATTTTACTGACAACTGCTTCTCTAATCTCGGGGAGTTAAAAAAAAAAATCTTGGGGAGTTCAACACGGGATTCACTAAACGCTTGCTCTTGAAAGATGGCTCAGTACCCTGTTTATTTGGACCAGCTGGCTCCACTGAATCACAAGTATGATAAATAATAGATGTTTATATTTTCTATCGAGCATTCAAAATACGGAACTATGGCAAAGGGCGTATCGTTTCCGACACGCGCTGTACGTGGGAGACCAATAACAACAGACTGGGCCATCTGACCAATCAGAGCAGAGTAGGCTCACGGAAAGGAGGGTTTTAGAGAGACTGAATCTTAGAACTGCTTCGAACGAATCGTTTGAGAATCGCTGGAAAATGAGGTGATATTAAATGCATATTTTGAGAAAACGAAAGCGTTTTTTGACCTTGCATGTATGTAATCCTATTGTAGGAGACTCACAAAACAATATTAGGAACCTTAAAAATGGCATAATAGGGGCACTTTAAGTCTTTGTTTTCCACCAGGAGACAATTTTTTTTTCACGTCTTCTTCATGAATGAAAGTGAAAATTTAAAGTGAATGTTAGCGGAGTTAAAAAATTTTTTTTAAAATAAACAAAGGCTTTAAAATATTATGCATTCTTAAATGTAGGGTTTTATTTTGGGGGGGTGTGAGGGGTGTGTCTTTGTCACCTTTTTCACCCATGATGAGTTTGCATCCCTGAATATTACACTGATATATTTTCATAGACACTCAATCTCTACCTGAGGAGCTGGTGGTCTCATCCTTTTTATCATCATCATCTTTATCATTACAGTCATTTCCATCTGCCCCTCCCTCTCGGTCGCTATCCGTGTCTTTAGTCTCAGTGTTAACTGTTGGGGTGCTGGGTCTGCTGTTGCCGTTGCTGTTCGGGAGTCTTCCTCTGCGTCTGCCTGCTGTGCGCTTAGAAGGGGTCTTGGCACGCTCAGCAACCACACCTGCTGGGTATTCCCTGACAATGCCATCCTAAAGAGATATGTATGCCAGGGTTAATCATAGAGTGAAAGTCAGAATTAAGCAGCACTTGAAAAGATTAGCAATTATGTGTAAAACCTGTACGCAAACACTTTCAGACAGAAATCATGACTGCACTTGCAGTTTTGTGCCAACTCAAACCACACAAATATATCAAGCCTTCAGGGTTAACAATATCTTTCATTTTGAAAGGAGTGGAGAAATGCACTTGCCTGAACCATATACATGTAGCAATAAATGCCACATGGTTTGCCGTCCACCAGATTCTCCATGTTCTTACGCTTGTATGTGTTTGGAGTTGCATGAAAAGCTGTAAATCAAAAGAGGAATGCATTTATAGAAATGCAATCTTAAATAGTTGATTTTTATTGTTAGATGACAGCATTTTGTCTAATCATTGCTTACGGTGAAGGAAACAGTCGTATTTGAAGCAACGCCTGCAGAAGAGTGTATGGAAAGAGTGCAGACTCTGCTCTCTTTGCACTGATTTAGCATTTGGACCATCAATGTTGGGGGTGCATTCAGGAGGAAGAGCCCCTGGGAGCTGCTGCTCAGTGAGTTCTTTATATCTGCAAAAAGACAATATATCTCAAAACATGATCACCACCCATAAAAACAAGCTTCACATTATTTTCCATTTATGTTTATCATAACCATTGGAAGTTCTTATTCAGAGGAGTTGTTTTCTAACATACTTTTCTTTGAGTTCTTCAGTTGAACCTTTATCAGGAAACATGGAAGAAATGGATTCAAAGATTTTATCAGAGGGAAACTTTTTTGATCCGTCATTGTTGAGACCTGTTGCATACAATAAGAAAACACAGAGTTTGTTATTGAAAAATGAACTGTATAATAAAAAAAGAAATTGTAACATGCACCATGTAATAAAATGCCTGTTTATTGTCAGCACTAAAGGGTGTGTGATTTGTTTGAAAAACAATACCATGCACTGAACGAGAAAATTATCTAAAGTCCCAAAATACATATACATGCTACAGTACTAACATATGTAACACTGTTGATGCACACTGCTGTAAATCTTTGGAGTTTGTTTAAAAAAAAAATAAAAATAAATGTGTGGAGCTTAATATATTTTAATTGTATCAAAGCTAGATGTGTTTTTACATACTTTACACTAAAAACCATTTAATTTTTCTTACTCTCAGAATTCAGCTGGTCCTTGTGAGAGTCTTCAGCATCATCTTTTCCATCACAGAGGTCCATCTTCTCAAACTTGCAATCATGCTGATCCTCCTCTTCATCATCCTCCTCCTCATTATCACTGTACTGATTGAGTGCATTCACTAGCTCCACAAAGATCTCATCATTTATGAAGCCACACTCTAGACACAAAACAGAACAAGAAATCAATACTGCGGAAATGTGAGTTCTGCTTAAGCAGATAATTGTGAATCAATTCTTAAAAGGATATTTCCCCCAAAAATGAAAACTGTCATTATTTACTCATAGGGGTGGGTGCTATACCGGTATGAACGTGACTACCGGTATTATGTTGTTCCATGATATGGATTTTGCTATACCATGGATACCGTTATATATTCATTAATTCATATTTTGCATTTATATAGTTTTGTTCAATTTGGTATGTAGTACCATGGGCCTTGAGTGAGGGTGAGGGGCCTTGAAAATATTTTTCTCTACAAAAGGGGGGCCCGGCAGAAAAAGTTTGGGAACCACTGGCCTACTCAAACACACAATATTTAATTTAATTTAATTCATACAGGCCTACCTCATGTTGCACGTTTGCACTTTTTGAGAAAAACAATGGCACAATAAAAATAAAAAAAAGACTTTTCAGGTCTTATGTCCAATCCTTCACTTTTTCTAGTTATATTCGGTTAAAATATTTTGCCTGTAATTTTTTTTCTCATATCGCAATATAATATCGATATTGCCTGGACAGTGTAAAATTTCGTGATTTGAATTTTAGCTCATATCACCCACCAATATTTACTCACCAACATCATACCAAATCTGAGCGCTTTTATTCAGTAGAGCATTAGAAAAAATGTCAAAAAAATTTGAACCGTTTCCCACTTTGTTTTATATTATCATTTTTGGGGGAAATATTTCTTTAAAACACTAACCAGCTCAAATCTTATAAATCAGAAAAAAACAGATCCCTGACCTCTATCTCCATGAACTTTTCCATCGTAATTTTTAATAAGCTCTTCAATGAAAGTGCCGTCTTGATCAAGGATTTCATCACCCATGTAAGGGATGTTATGCAATACGGTCTCATCCTCAACCTAAAACAGAATACAAGATTAAAAGTGTGTTTTTTTAAATACATTGCAAATATAAGAAATTTGGTTTTACCATAAAGTTTTGCTGGAGTGGAGACCATGAGTACATGACAGGCACAGAGGCCACAGCGTTCAGTGTTTTGAGAGGAATGACTTGTCTGGAGAACTCGGAGAAGCCACTGTCAACAGTGCACTGCAAAATATTTCAGTCATGTTAGATTAAAAAGTCTATATACTAAGATAATTTTAGGATAATAAGCATTTACTTTAAATGCATTTCATTATAAAACACTAATAGACATTTTCAAAAAGCAAACAGAAATGAAGATGCACATGCACTTTAGGAGTCTAAATTAGGGGATTTGTTCTAACCTCTCTAGTCCCTCGCAAGGAGCTCACAGGTGTCATAATATGAACAGGTTGTATCCGTCTCAGTTTCCATTCCTGGTTCAATATGTCTGTACGCTCCAATATCTTCTGTCTGTTGGAGCTGAACATGCTCTGTACAGTAAGAAAACACATTTCAATGTGAGATCATCCAATAGACAGGCAGGCAACATTGTTGTTCTCATGACTCTTTTTAGCATTTGTGGAAACAGTGTTATACATAATAACAGTGCATTTGCATTGTCCATATCTCATGACACCTAAAAGCCTGACCAACACCAAACTCTACACGAGCAGCTTAATGTCTGCTGTATTAGCCCATGGATCACCTTGACCTCGTCTGCCCTCCTGAAACGTTTGAGCTATTTTTTTTCTCATATCGCAATATAATATCGATATTGCCTGGACAGTGTAAAATTTCGTGATTTGAATTTTAGCTCATATCACCCACCAATATTTACTCACCAACATCATACCAAATCTGAGCGCTTTTATTCAGTAGAGCATTAGAAAAAATGTCAAAAAAATTTGAACCGTTTCCCACTTTGTTTTATATTATCATTTTTGGGGGAAATATTTCTTTAAAACACTAACCAGCTCAAATCTTATAAATCAGAAAAAAACAGATCCCTGACCTCTATCTCCATGAACTTTTCCATCGTAATTTTTAATAAGCTCTTCAATGAAAGTGCCGTCTTGATCAAGGATTTCATCACCCATGTAAGGGATGTTATGCAATACGGTCTCATCCTCAACCTAAAACAGAATACAAGATTAAAAGTGTGTTTTTTTAAATACATTGCAAATATAAGAAATTTGGTTTTACCATAAAGTTTTGCTGGAGTGGAGACCATGAGTACATGACAGGCACAGAGGCCACAGCGTTCAGTGTTTTGAGAGGAATGACTTGTCTGGAGAACTCGGAGAAGCCACTGTCAACAGTGCACTGCAAAATATTTCAGTCATGTTAGATTAAAAAGTCTATATACTAAGATAATTTTAGGATAATAAGCATTTACTTTAAATGCATTTCATTATAAAACACTAATAGACATTTTCAAAAAGCAAACAGAAATGAAGATGCACATGCACTTTAGGAGTCTAAATTAGAGGATTTGTTCTAACCTCTCTAGTCCCTCGCAAGGAGCTCACAGGTGTCATAATATGAACAGGTTGTATCCGTCTCAGTTTCCATTCCTGGTTCAATATGTCTGTACGCTCCAATATCTTCTGTCTGTTGTAGCTGAACATGCTCTGTACAGTAAGAAAACACATTTCAATGTGAGATCATCCAATAGACAGGCAGGCAACATTGTTGTTCTCATGACTCTTTTTAGCATTTGTGGAAACAGTGTTATACATAATAACAGCCTGACCAACCCCAACCTCTACACGAGCAGCTTAATGTCTGCTGTATTAGCCCATGGATCACCTTGACCTCGTCTGCCCTCCTGAAACGTTTGAGCTGCCGCAGTCGCATGTACTCAGACTTCACTCTCCGTCTCCAGCAAACAGGACTCTTCTCCGATTTCCTCCCAGTCAATCCCATGGCTTCCCTATACACATACAGTACAGTATATGGCTTTAGATTTCATTATAGACTAATACAGAAACAATATAGAAACATACAACATCAGGACTCAACAATAAGGACTGCCCGATGGCCCGGGGCCAGTTGACGGATTTGATATTGGCGAGTAACTTTTGGCGCTTTTCCACTGCATAATACGGCACGGTACAGCTCAGTACGGTTCACTTTTGGGGGGTTTTCCACTGGGTACAGTACCTGGTACTTTTTTTAGTACCACCTTGGTTGAGGTTCCAAGTGAACCGTACTGTTACCAAAACGTGACGTGTAAACTCTGCTGATCACGGATTGGCCGGAGAGAATAGTCACTACCTGCATCACTGAACTTGCGACACAAACACAACAGAACCACTAGATTTAAATCAGCACAGCCAGCGAAGGATCCAACGCAACTGTTTTTAACGAGCGCACATTTTTTTAACAACCAAAAAGTGACTGTTTCGTTGTCTATTGTCTATTGTCTATACAGACTAGGGGTCGACCGATTATCGGCCTGGCTGATATTAAGCATTTTTATGATTATCGGTATCGGCCATTTTCAAAACCGATTCGCCGATAAAATAACTTAATTTTGAAACGCGCTATTTGGCTCTG
>NW_015624543.1:1161146-1165797 GCF_001515625.1 Sinocyclocheilus rhinocerous | reverse complement strand
TTGTAGATGGATGCACAGAGGAAGACAAGAGTAAGAAGTGCAGTGTGGGAGCACTACACTCAACCAACACCAGGAAAGGTCGTTTTTGTCAGAGCCCTTGTTATTCTTAATTTTGACATTAAATTAATTTTCATTTTTACACCAGACATATATATTGGTTCAAAATATCGGTTATCGGTCTAGTTGATCTGTAATAATCGGTATCGGCCCTGAAAAACACATATCGGTTGACCCCTAGTACAGACATTCCTCTTGTTGATAGCAGAGGAGTGGATCCAGCGAGAGCTTGATGGGTCGACGCGGAATGAAAAAGTTTTTCAGTAGTCGCAGCAGTAGAGGTGGCGCAACTAACGACATGTGAATAATCCCGCCCACTCTATAGAGATACTAAACTGCAGTGGAAACGCAAACCGAGCCGAGCCGTGCCGAGTCGTACCACACAGTGGAAAAGCACCATTTGTAGCTTTAACAATGATTAATCTATATTTAATTCATACAGTGGAGTAGAAATGCACCGATCAACCGGACATTTTTTATTTATTTGAGAGACTATCTCTGTTCCATGCTTCCACACAAACTGCATCACAATAATTTTTTCAAAATGTCATTTGTGTGGAAATATTAAGTTAATATTATATTTAGTCTATAAACGGCCGTTAACAGAGGCCTGCAACGCCGAAGACAGACGCAAAGAGAAAATACAGCAGCAGGCAAAGCAAGATCACTGTTCACGATTCACAGAATATAAGAAAATCGTAAATATTGAATTTTATATGGATGCGTTTCTGAGGGGATCTGACTGTTTTCAGAAAAGTTTACATGTTATTTTCTTTTCATCTTGGCTCGATATAATGCATTTAAAGCAGTGCTAATACGCACAGCGCTGCTTTGTGGACAGCAGTAACCAAGTAAACGCTGCTGTTCCATGAGCGCTACCTGCTGTCAAAGAGTGAAATTGCGTCTCATTCAGCCCGTCTGTTTCGGGTTTCATGCAGGTGTTTTATGTAGCATAATTTCACAAAGCTTAAGTCAGACCATTCTGTTTTTGCTTCAAATTTTGAAATTATACTGTAATTTAAACCAAGCATTGTACATGCTACAAGTAGGCATGGGCCGATTACCGGTTTCAAGGTATACCGTGATTTGAAAATTTCACGGTTTCAAAACCACTAACATTTTCCGTTATACCGTTCCTGCGGTATGCGCTATTTTTCATGTCTCCGCAAAACTGAAAGTGTAGGAATCCCTCAGGTTGAGTGAGAGTAACACGACCCCCCCACGGGGTTTATATGAATGTGTTTCTGAGGGGAACTGACTGTCTTCAGAAAAGTTTATATGGTATTTTCTTTTCATCTCGTGTCTGTATAATTCACATTAAAGCAGTGGTTCAGCGCAGCGCTGCTTTGTACACAGCGGTAACCAAGGAAACGCCGTATCTGGTGTTCCATGAGCGCCTCCTGCTGTCAGAGAGTGAATCTGCATCTCATTCAGAGCTTCTGCTGTTTGTTTCGTTCAGGCATGCAGTATAATTTCACAAAGCTAGTCAGAACATTCTGTTTTTGCTTCAAATAGGGTTATGATTAAATCAAATTATGTGAATGAAATTATATAACTAAATTATATGAAATGATATAAATACAAATTATATAATTTAAAATAAATAACTGTAATTACAGATTTAGGTTAAAGATGTCAGTCTTTATTTTTCTTCTTTTTAGCAGGAAATCAACCATCCACATCAAAAGCTGCAGGACAGCCCACAATTCAGCAAAACATTTCAGAGAAAAATCAAAGAAAAAAATAAACAAATACTACTGTTCCAAATATTCTGTATGTTGCTCAAAAATAAAATATATTGTGTTTAGTGGAAAATATTTTTTTTTTTACCCAGACATTAAAAATATATATATATATCACATTTTAGAGCTGTAACAACAATACCGTGATATTTTTGCTTAAGGTTATCATACCGTCAAAATCTCATACCGGCCCATGCCTAGCCACAAGTGTGTATAATCTTTTTTTTTATCTATTCATGATTAAAATGCAGTGGTTAACACTAATTTCAAATGGCTATGAAAATCAAGGTGAACTATAATTATAAGAACTATAATTGACAGCATATACAAACAAAAATCTACTTTTCTTCAACGCAAAGTATTATTTTAATTTAAAAAACACAAGTAAAAAGACAGTAATAAAATAAGAACAAATAAAAAATTGCAAACAACAGCACAAATAAATGCAATAGAATAAAGAGAGCTATGAAACTAAGTTTTTCAGGTTAAGTTAGTTTTTATTCAGGTAAGAAATACTATAAAATAACACATCCAGTGTTATAAATCAAAATCGTGAATCGAATCGAATCGTGAGTCGAGTGAATCGTTACATCCCTAAAGATAACATAGATCAAAAACAATGACAAAGGCAACCATTTTATTTATTTTTTTGTGGCAGAGCCTGTGAAAATGTTGGCAGGGCAAGTAATAATTTGAACCACTGGCCCGACCGGGCCAGTAGAAAAAAATCCTTAGCGTTGAGCCCTGAACATGGAGGTTAAGTGGTTTTGATTTTTTCCGCTTTCAAAACAGAAAGTTGTAGTATATGAATACCAGTTAAATCTCAGTTTTCATATGCATTAAGTGACTGATTAATTCTCTTGCCAGATGGCTTAAAAGTAGTGGTCGACAATTTGGCATTTTTCAAATATCGGCCGATAAGTTTTTCTGTTTGGCCGATGCGTTCGAGGCAGGACTTTTATTTTGAAAGCGGCACAGCGGCAGCACCTGAGCACACAGTGCTCGCATTCTCCCTCTTGTTCGCTGTCGTCGTTAACAGTTCTGTCTAATACGGATAGAAGTCTGTCTAATAATCAGAAAGAACTGTTAAACAAAGGAATTAAAATGTATACAAAAAGTATTATAACGATTGCTTTTATATTATTAGTAATAGAAAGGCAAACATTATAATACTTTCTCGTTTGCCGTCAGCATTCAGCAAATATGCATTTACATCACTTAAACAAATCTTTGAATTGCTAATGAAAATTAAAATTTCACAAACCTTGCAAACTTAGTCGAATCCAGTTGTGAGATCTTGTGAAGTGTGCATGTGACCTGCATGATTGTGTGTTCTTTGCATGACTTTCGGTCCGTGCAAATTGAATGCTTTAAACATTAAATTCGTGACTTCAAATTATGCTGCGCTTTATGCATTTGCCCTCTGTCATATTCATGTCATTTTCACTGTGTGCTGTATGCAAAATGAGTGTTACCTTGGCTTTATTTGAAAAAACATGATTCCCAATGCACACAAACTTCCCAGAATACTGAGTGCTCTGTTGGTTACAGTTTACTTACTTTTCAGTTAGATTTTTATTAAATATTTATTTATTTGTGGTAGGGCTGTCGCGATTCGTCGATTCTATTAGACCGGTGTTTCCCAACCGGGGTGCCGTCTGTCGAGAGCAGGGGTGCCGTGTAAAAAATCATTTTTTAATATTTTTAAATTGCTAAAATGTTCAAAAAAGCATCTATTATATAATATCCATTTCTGATGTCGCCAATAATTAGAGATGCACCGAAATGTCAGGTGCCGAAAATTAGTTCACCGCTCAGGTTTCACTTTCACGTGGTGTGAAGCTCTGCGTGTTATCCCGCTCCAAGCATGTACGCTCCACTCAGTCGCTCTACTCGTATACCGTTCATGCGAATCGGAACAGCAAAGTCCACTCAAAAATTGAGCCGACAGGAAACATCGATGTAGTACAGTATTGTTTCTGTCTGCAATAGCTCTACTGTGTTGTAACATGGTGTGGTATATGGGCATCTCTGGTGAAATTGGCCTACTGATTGCCACCATTGATGGACAACATTTTTTAATAATATCAAAAATATCTGTGTGACATTATATTCTGCAGTTCTTCCCTGTTGTACTGAATATCTATACTTTTCAAATTATCATATCGAAGTTAGAAATTCAAATATTGTGACAAAATTAATTTTGTAGGGTGCCACAAGTTTGTTAAAATTTCCAAAGGGTGCCGCGACTAAAAAAAGGTTGGGAAACACTGTATTAGACTATTCGATTTTAAAAAAGACTCAACTTCATTTTGTCTGCGTCGACTAACCAGGAAAATACCGGAAGTGGCGCATTTCACGGACAAGAATCCATAAAACACATTATTAGACTGTTTTCCAAGGCTGCATGATATATTAAACCAGTTTAAAAATCATAATTAAGCATAACTGTGAATTCACAAACGCTACGATTTAATTAAATAATTATATGCGATGCAGTTATAGGCGCGTAGGTTACGTACGTGCGTCTCACAGCTGTTCCACAGGAACTGTTATCATTTACATGTGTGGAGTGGCTCAAACTCCATGTGTGCATGTTGTGAGTTTGGGCTTATTATAACGTTCATCTGGGAACGCACCGTGCGCCATTTCATCAGATTTGTAATGTAAATCATTTATAAATCCACGCAAACACAGGAGAATACATCATTATCTTGCGGTTTCAAAATAAAAGCTCAAACCCTCACTCCGAGTTTACATTCATTAAATTACAGTGGCTATAGCATTTCTGTCGTAAAGAAATGGCCAAATATTAAAGATTAAGTGGACATTTGAATTAAATGATGCTTGGT
>NW_015624543.1:1158129-1159216 GCF_001515625.1 Sinocyclocheilus rhinocerous | reverse complement strand
AGAAAGAATGTGAAACAAATTGGTTATATAATTTTCATTTTTAAATATTTAAAAATATAATTGAAATAGATTTTACACACTTTAAGCAATATCGTATCGCATATCGAATGTCGCATTTTTTAACAAGGTATCGCATATCGCATTTTTTCTTTAATATCGCAAGATATTGTTTATGATCAAACAGCAACATTACACACTAACTAACATTAAAAAAGTGAAATCGCAATCAACCACCCCTTTAAGACTTTTCAGACCAAGTAAAGAATGATGATCCTATGATCACACTGCAAAAAAAGTGATCCTTCCTGAGTATGTTTGTTTTTCAGTGAAAATGTCTAAAGATTCATAAATCAACATATATTTACTTAAGACACAAAATGACACGGGTTAAGAAAATTTGTTTTCTGAGAAAATAGGGTAAACGTACCTATTAAGCTCACCAAAATCTACATTGAGACATTTTTAGTGCACAAGATATTGGTTTCAGTACAAAAATTTGTTAAAATAAAATATTAAATCTCTCACACAAAAATATTTAATTTTATTTTAAATGACAAAAAGCATTTCAATTAAGATATACATCATTAAATGCAAAAAGTCTGGCTGTGCTTAATGGGTAAATTTTTGTACCCTTTAAGCACACCCCTGTTCCCATTAAGCTCACATCATGTTTTATTAAAAATTCTTGTTTATTTTAAACAACCTTTTTAAAGAATAATTGAAAAAAAAAATTTTTGCAGGTACAAAGTCAATCACAAAAAACAGACTAAAATCAAGCAACAAGGCACTCAATTTGATCAGTTATATATCCATAGTGAAATGCCATTTAAGCACATTGCAACATCTATACTAGTCCACATTCAACGAAGTAACACATTCAAAAATCAAATAAAACAAACCAATGAAACATTTCATTCATGGGAATTATTTCCCACATCCAAGTTCCAGGTTATAATATGCAAAAGTCTAAACATTAATGTCTTAATTTTACAGTAAGTAGTGAAACTTACCCAAAATAAAGACTTCAACATCTAAAAAATGCACATTTAAAGGGCTCCTCTTTTGGTGAAAGTTTTCAGACAGCTTT
>NW_015624543.1:1155723-1156639 GCF_001515625.1 Sinocyclocheilus rhinocerous | reverse complement strand
GGGCTCCTCTTTTGGTGAAAGTTTTCAGACAGCTTTAAAAATGGCTGCCAGACAGTGTGAACACATGGAGACTCATATCTCAGTGTGCAATGGTCAGATTGACTTGAAATTACAGGAGGTATGTAGGTACAAACACATCAATTGGTTAAGACATCAAGTATGATAATACATTATTTTGTCTTTTTATAATCTGAGCTCAAATATGGAAGTGTGCTTAAAGGGTACGTGAGCTTAATAGCTACGTTTACCCTAATCAAAATGAAATGAGTTCATGATTAAAACAAAAACAAAAATCAATGGGGTCAGAAAAACAAACCTAAGTCAAGGTGAAAAAAAATAATATTCTTATTTATTTCTTTTCAATCAAACCAGATTTCTCATCCAATTCTTCAAAGCAGAAATTATCCAAGTAATGCTGAACCAAATCATTCATAGTTCTGTCCTCTAACCATTAGGGATGCACTGATGTATCGGCCGCCGATATTTATCGGCCGATTTTTCCTCAATTTACAACCATCGGCATATTGGCTATATAAGGAAAAAGGCCGATATAACAAACCGATGGTTTATTAATTAACTGCGTGAAGGCACTGAGCTGTATAATGTCTGTTGCATAATCCTAGCACTGCTGTCTGCACTTTAATGCTAATCAAATAACAAAAGACAAAAGATCGCACACTATTCTTGACTAAATAACTTTTGTAACTTTCATAAGTGTAGCGGACCTCATCTGAATGATGACCAAAACTTTACTGATGTTTTAAGTTTATTGCGTCCTTTTTCACTCCAAAAAAATCACCATAAGAGCTAAACAAAACACAGCACGAGAAGTGCACATTAAACTCTCTCTCTCAGTTGCATTATCATCAACATACAGCAAATTACACAGTAAACAAATATATACAGATCTCATGCC
>NW_015624543.1:1135367-1155283 GCF_001515625.1 Sinocyclocheilus rhinocerous | reverse complement strand
GCCGATTTTTCCTCAATTTACAACCATCGGCATATCGGCTATATAAGGAAAAAGGCCGATATAACAAACCGATGGTTTATTATTTAACTGCGTGAAGGCACTGAGCTGTATAATGTCTGTTGCATAATCCTAGCGCTGCTGTCTGCACTTTAATGCTAATCAAATAACAAAAAATCGCACACTATTCTTGACTAAATAACTTTTGTAACTTTCATATGTGTAGCGGACCTCATCTGAATGATGACCAAAACTTTACTGATGTTTTATTAAGTTTATTGCGTCCTCACTCACTCCAAAAAAATCACCATAAGAGCTAAACAAAACACAGCACAAGAAGTGCACATTAAACTCTCTCTCTCTCAGTTGCATTATCATCAACATACAGTGAATTACACAAAACACTTATTACAACTAACAGTAAACAAATATATAAAGATTTCATGCCTTTTTTAATACACTGACAAACTTTAAATCCGAAGAACTGCATGCTTTCATTACCCATATAGCTGCTCCGTAGACTACAAAACCAGTCAAAATAAGAGTCCCGCCTTAGTAAAGGACATCTCATACATATTTTAACTTAAAAATATATATATTAAAATGTATACAAAAACAAATTAGAAGATAAATCAAAATAAAGTCTGTTACAATAAAGAAGGATTAATATGTATTTAATTTTACAGTAATTTTACATTTACAGTGAAGTGTTATTTTACATTTGTTTACTTTATTTCTGTACCTGAAAACTGTTAAACCTACCTAAAAAGCAGTGTTTATTTAATATGTATCTTTGTTCTGTTGTATTTATGTAGGCCTGCTGAATGTTAAATGGATCCAATCCATGTTCATTAGAAATTATTTGATGATGCAGCAATAAAAATGCTAGTATAATTTAATGCAGGTGTTTTTGAACTTTGCTGATTTAAAACATGATCAAAATACTATTTTGATGCCAAAATTTCAAGTAAGAGAGAAAGTGGCAAATATCGGTATTGGAATTGGCCAATAAGTGTTTGTTAAAATCGGTATCGGTCCCAAAAAATCCTATCGGTGCATCCCTACTAACCATACATCAATAGTATTATTAGAGTCTCCTAATTTATTTCTCTTCATTTGAAACTTCTCCTAATTTGAAGCATACCTGAGAGCTCCTTTAAGTCTTCTGAGCTATGAAAGAGCAACAATACTTTCCTCTGAGAACTACTAGAGTGTAAAAGCCAACTAAATTGATGTAGAGATTACCTAACATGCTGCGGATATGTAGGCTGAATATGTAATAGAGCAGCCGAGACAGTGCGATACAGTGACAAAGTGTCATTTGTAAGTTCACAGGTTTTCCCTCCTACAAGTTCTCCCAGTCATCTCAGCAACACAAATTCACATAATCTAAATGTAGTAACGTGAGAAAACTGAACAAATAAGAGGTAAAGGAAAATGAATGCCCCTTTTGAACCACGAATAAACTTTATATGACCCAGAATATGAAGTTCTGAGATTGCATTATGTACACTTTTATTCCCAAATCTGGGATTTATGTTATCCCTGGTGTAGCTGTGACAGGTGTATGAGCTCATTGGCGCCCCTGCTGGTCTAACACACACATTGAAACGACGCCTGACTGAAAACTGAAACAAAACCTTATAACACGTTTACTCGGGTTTACTCACACTACTTCACAAAATCAGCAAGTATTGTAATGACAAATTAGAAATAAACACTGAAGAACTAATAAAAGGTTGACAACTGAGATCCTAAAAAGATTCAACCAAAAATGAAAACTGTCATCATTTACTGTCATCGAAACCTGACTTTTTTTTTTCTTTTGACACAAAAGGAGATGTTAAGAAGAATGTCAGTCATCATTTACGTTTAATGCATCTTTTCCAATACAGTGAAAGCGAATGGTGACAGACTGTCATTTCTTTCATCCCCTTTGTTTCCTTTCACGGAAGAAAGAAAGAGGTTTGAAACAACATGAGGGTTTGTAAATGATTACATATTTTTCGCTTTTCTGTTGAATTATCCTTTAAACTTCGTTAAGTCTCGACAGTAGGGTATAACATGAATGACTAGTAAACTGTCTATAATCTAACATGACTGCTGTCTTTGCCGTGTTTCAATGTAAAGTTAGTCGCTAACTGGTTAGCTGGGCTGTCTTAACCAGAAAGTAAACGTGGTTTCACTAACACTCAGACAACTGTCTCTTTAGTGTCTTCTTCTAGTGCCTACCTGAAGGAAGAGACCTGTCCACATCCAAACAAACGACTTTTCTGTTAGTCTGTCAGCGCCGTCCCTACGTGAAGATGATCGGTAAACTGAGCTAGCTAACTCAGCTAGCTCGCGGCAGAGGGTCCTTTCACCTCCGCGCGTCCGCGTTACCAATACCGGCGAGCCTCGATAAACAAAAGACAGGCGCTTAATTCGTCTTTAGTTCTACGAGTATCTGTTTGGCCAGACGTCTACTTCTCTCTTAACCACAGCAGACTGTAAGCGAACTGAAATAAATTTGAAATATATGTAAATTAGTAATATTTCCGTTTCTCCAAATATTCAAACCCGCTCAGTCTGTCGTTTATACTCAGAATTCGCCGCCCACCTCGCTCACTGCAGAATCAACGAGCGCCAAACAGATCAGCCAATCAGAACAAGCCATGTTCGAGCTGTTCAATGTTACGATTTTCGATTGGATAGATCCTATCGGGGATTGGGCGAATCGGATGCGTGACTGCAGTGGGGGACATGTGAAGAAGTTCTCTTTGTTCTTGATTTTGAACGAATACATTTTTGTAAAATTGTAAAAAAGCGCGCAGTATGCCAGTGTTCGTCTTTGGGTTTTTAATCATTGCCGTGAATTATGTCAGCAAAGAGCAGCAGTTGTAATGTGTTTGCGATACAGTATAATGCAAAGATTTAAGCTCACGTTACTTTCTTTTAGTACAGACAGAAGGAAAACCATGCTGCTGTTGTGGTAAATACTGGGAGAAAACAGTTCCATACGGTCAGTAAGTCGATAGTCAACATGTTATTCTATTTTCGCATTGAACTGAGGGACTTCCTGCAGACTGTTTGGACTTGGGTCACCCGGTTCATTAAGTACCACCCACTCCCAGAGAATCTTCTTCTTCTTCTTCTTCTTTGGAATTTTTTGGCGAAACCATAGGCACATACCGCCACCAACTGTTTCTAATCATACATGGATGATAGTCCCGCCTCTATTCATATTTTATTTATTTATTTTTTAATTGTTAATTTTATTTCGGGCTCACCCAAGCTGTATTTCTGGCTGCTGCGTGTTCAGTTGTTCCCATGCCAAAAAACCCAGCTTGTGTGTTCCCCTATTCCTTTGCTTTATTTATTTATTTAACTATCAAATTCGTTTATTTAATCCTGTTTCTACTATATATTCCATTACTATTCTTTGATTAATACCTTCTCTTAATCCTTTTCCTAATATCCAATTCTTTTTTCTTTATTATTACCATTTAAGTTCTTTATCATTTTAATTCTCTCTATATTATATTTCCGACATTTTAATATTACATGTTCAACGGTTTCTATTACCCCACAAAAAGCACATCTCCCAGATAATCTCTTTACTTGGGGCAATGCCATCTGCGTACAATTGGTGGCCAATCCGAATCCTGGAGTCGGTTCTTTAGAAGAGTTTGATAAATGATTCAGAGAGACTCCTACGTCATCATATCATTTGTATGGTCTATTCTAATTCGTCCAAAAAAAGCCATATATAGTTCCCTCTCATAGGCTCACTTCGATGCTGCGATGACGTCATCGTTTTGGGAACACCTTCGGTGTGACGAATGTCTGAAGCCCTTATACCATCACGCCAATTCATTGGCCAAATAGCGCTTAGCACCGCCCCCAAAGCGCACGTAGGTGAGCTATATAGCGTGCTGCGCGCTATTTTCATCAGATTTCATTTCCTTCAGGAAGCGAATCATCTGTCGCCCGTAGGAAAACGTTCTTTTTGTCGTG
The DNA here is from genome assembly GCF_001515625.1 of Sinocyclocheilus rhinocerous. Lineage (NCBI taxonomy): Eukaryota > Metazoa > Chordata > Actinopteri > Cypriniformes > Cyprinidae > Sinocyclocheilus > Sinocyclocheilus rhinocerous. The sequence goes on along the minus strand of NW_015624543.1, from coordinate 1,151,290 downwards.
TTCTTAGCTAATTCCTTCAAAAGAGCAGTTTACTCCTCTTCAGCGGACACGATGAGCTACAGGAGATGCATCGAGCCGTGTGACAGGTTCATCGCAGGAGGAGACACTCATGACAGGTGCGTGCAATGTTTGGGCCTACAACACGCCCAAGCGGCGCTTAGCGGCCTTTCTGATTGTCGACACTGTGATAGCCTACGGCTAAAAGCACTGCGCTCGAGGTTCGCGGCCTTCTCAAATAAAGTAGGCCTCGCGTCTAACCCCCGCTATCCCTTTCTCCTGGACGCCCCCATTTCGAGTGACGGTCTGTTCGGAGACTCGGTCACTACGGTCGTGGAGAAGTTTAGAGCAGCGAAACAGCAGTACGCTGCGTTCCGTCAACTCATTCCTCGCAGGGCTAGGGAAATGAAAATAGCGCGCAGCACGCTATATAGCTCACCTACGTGAGCTTTGGGGGCGGTGCTAAGCGCTATTTGGCCAATGAATTGGCGTGATGGTATAAGGGCTTCAGACATATGTCACACCGAAGGTGTTCCCAAAGCGATGACGTCATCGCAGCATCTCGTTCTCCTACTCAGGGAACCAAGGTTACATACGTAACCGAGATGTTTTTTAGTTTAGTGTATTTAATTTATTTGTACAGGGACAACGCAAAACAACAGTGTTGTCAGAGTTGGCTATAAAGCTAGTTTGCATCTGCAGTCACATACTGCCGTTTAAAAAATTAACGTTAAAATAAAACGCTAAATCAATTTTTTCGTATATGTATTAATAAAACTGCCACATATATTTCCCGCACGTTTTACTATTAAACGTACACTATTAAAGTTTAGGCTCTTTATTAGTTCTCGGTTCAATGAGAATCAATCCGAATCGTGAACAGATGGAACCGATTCAGTGAAAAGTCTAAACGCCAAAGTTTTCTTTGGAAAATTATTGCAAAAAAATTGTAAGAATTTGTAATAGAGATTTGTAAATGTGATTTAAAATGAATCTGCCTGTTAATTCTTGACATATCAAGGGTCCAGATCCAATCTTTAACAGCTGTTTATGAGCTTTATTTCTTAACAGAAGACCTTTAAGCTAAGCTTTTAAAAACTCCCAATGTACACTACTGTCTCCAGGCTCACGGTGTCCTGGACACCAATATTTTAACAATTCTTAAAATGTGAATCACTATCTGGCCAACTAAGATGAGATAAAGGTCAGGATTGTGATGTTTCAGTAGTACTACAGCACACAGCGAACTTATATAAGCACAGTTTTTTTTGTGTTTCTGGGTTCTGAAGAACACAGGGCCACGGGAACCAGACAAGTCCTCTGCACCGGTGTTGCAGCCTGGAATTAAACCACAACATGCTGGTTTCGTCTGGCCAGAGGAGAACTGGCCCCCTGACTGAGCCTGGTTTCTCCCAAGGTTTTTTCTCCATTTCTGTCACCGATGGAGTTTTAGTTCCTTGCCACTGTCACCTTTAGCTTGCTTAGTTGGGGACGCTTGACTGATAGCACAGACACTACTGGAAGAGAGCTGAACTGGATGATGACGACATCACTGAATCATCAATGAACTGACTTTAGCTGGACAAATGACTCTGTTATTGTCTTCTTTCATCATTGACAAACTATTTTCCTGTTTGACACTGTAAAGCTGCTTTGACACAATCAGTATTGTATAAAGCACTATACAAATAAAGGTGACTTGAAGGAGCGTTTGGACCTGTGATGTATAACGTCAGACTAAACCTGTTGAGATTATGCAAACAGGAACTTATTTATGACAACCACTCCATTTGTGTTTTTACATTATTTTATTTAAAAGACTTGGGAGAAATAAACCTAATAAACAGTGCTTGGTTTGGAATGAAAATACTGAATGTTTTGATCCCAGAAGCAAAAGAAAGTACAAAACAAATCAAAACATTCTCTTTTCTGAAGGTCACCAAGCCCTCCAGAATGCTTCCATTCTCAGGGAACTGCATTTATACAAAGTTCATGGTTTCTCGAAATCTCTTAGAGCTCATCTTTTTTGTGTGTTAATTTTGTGGCATGTTTTTCCACAAATTTGCTTAATTCCTCCACGTCCCTTTTGCCGCCTTCAAATTTGACTGGCTTCTGCTTCTTGTTGCTGGGAGCAAAGTAGATTGTAGGGAAACCTTCTACTTTATAACTGTCATGAGGCACATCATTAGCAGTGGCATCCATTTTGGCAATGACAATATTCTTCTCGTTCTTGTATTTCTTTCCGAGAGCCGTGTAATCTGGCTCCAGCTTCTTACAGTGGCCACACCATGGTGCATAGAACTCGATAAGGACGTCTTTCTTTGTATCCATTACAACGTCATCAAAAGTATTGCCCACCACAACCTTCACCGGTCCTTTGTTGCTCTTGGGAATAGGCTGAGACTTTACAATAGGTTTCAGCTTACCTGTCAGAGAAGAAAAGGATGTAGTCACTGATTTTAACAGTGACAAAAGTAGTGCTCTCTCTACACCCATACAAAGCTGTCAGTCTTACATTTGCATTCTTAGAAGAACATTTCTTACCATACTGGCTTAAACTCATTGTAACAATCAGTTCTGATTAAGGCTGATGAAGCTGGAGAAATCAGGTTCATTTTCATAAGGAATATGTAACATACATAACACACCAATACTTTACCTTTTTTGAAGGCCATGACAAAGCTTTGGAGCACATCAGAGTCAAATTCCTCTGGATCCATAGCATATTGCTTCCCTCCCTCACCGAGAATACCAACATTCACCTCCTCCCCGCTTTCACGGAGTCCAAGGCTCTTCAATTCATCAGCATAGTCTTCCTCATCCGCAATAGCAAATGTGTACTCTGGGAAGTCCTTTGCTACTTCAAGCACTTTGCTCCTCCAAAACTGTGTGGCTGGGTGGAAATGATGATAAATTGTGTCAGTAGTGAACAAAAGCATTTGCATTGTGAGCGATAGGCATTATCTTAATTCCTTTTAGAGTTTCAAAGCGCTGCAACAGCCACGGCTTAAACACATACCAACTCTGTAATCAAAACTGAAGTCTACTCCGTAATAAACAACCACAAGAGGTCGTGTGGTGTATCTCTTTCCATCGTTGCTCTGTTTTCTGTGCCCAACCAAAGGTAGTATGTTTTTCTTGAAGAATTCTTGAACTTCTGAAGCAGGTGTGGAGTCCTTTAGGAAGAACAAGGAAAATCTTTCAGGAAAACTGACTAAATGTTCGTTCACAAATTAGTTCAAAATAAATTCCCATTCAGATTTCACAGTGGGGTCAAATTGGTCACATGAATTTGCTGCGTTAAACAACTATGTGAGCAGTGCTTCATATGCCACTTCACTACTGATATTGGACCATTTTTTGCCCGCAAAAGTTTGCTTAAATTCCTCTGATGTTACCACACTTTAACAACACAACAGTGTCATACTTGGTTTGCAAAGATCTCACACAAACAATAAAGATTCAGAACTTACTTTAATTGTTAGTGAATGAGATGCTGGCTCATATTTAGACCTAAACTTCTCTGGCTGGAGCATGACTACTTGTCCAGGTGAAGCCTTGAGGAATTCTGTGACTTCATTATTGAATGTATGCATAAATTTGTAGTCATCTCTTAGAGAATTACCTGCAGGAAGAGAGAACAAATTATTAGAAAAAAATTAAAAAGTACAGATTATATCTAATGCATTTGAGAAGGACTTCCAGACAGCATAATACACACATGCTTCTTGATAGATCTCATATGCTGCATCTTCTTCACTGGAGAAAATTCCTACAATCACAGCATCATCGCCATCTCTGACAAGCTCCTGAACCTGTTTTAGAGTCTGCACCTGCTTTGATGGAGGACCAGCCTGGTCTGACATGTAATCAACAATTCCTAGAGGGAAAAAAAAATGAAGAGATTGTAATTCTCAATTTCCAACGCCTCCAAATCAATCTGTCAAGACAATGGGTGATGGACCTACCAAACATCTCCCGTGGTCCATTGTAGTCAAAAGCCTTGCCCTTTCTGAAAATTTTAAGAGTTGGGTAGCCAGAAACACCAAACCGTGTTGCTAAATCACTTTCTGCGGTGGCATCAACTTTAGCCAGTGGAATAGGAGGAGTGCGATTGCTGAGCTCTTTAGCAGCCTTCTCATACTCAGGTGCAAGTCTCTTACAGTGGCCACACCTGTTTGAATTAAAACACAGGACTCTCAAAAAGACACACTGATGCTTCAGAAAGAATGCAAAGATGTTACATCATGGGTTGATAAATATGCTGCACAGAAATCTAAATATACAAACCAGGGTGCATAGAACTCCACCAGAATGATGTCTGCATTGTTCACCACATCATCAAAATTATCCTTCGTCAAGTCTAGGGTGGCCTCTGGAGGAGGTTTCCAGTCTGGCTGGGCAACTACTTTAACTCGTTCCACAATGGCTGAAAAATTAAAGTTAAAACCATGCTATTAACAATGCACCAGGAAGTCAACTGATGAGCACTTGTTACAAATTCACAGCAATCTGATGGAAATAAATCATAATGGCATTTTAATTAATTTTAAGCGCACTCACCATGCTCACTTCGGTCCCCATCATAGTCCACCGGCTCCCCCTTTTTAAGTATTTTGATGGTGGGATATCCAGACACTTCAAATTTACTGCTCAGAGCACTAGCCTTAGTGGCATCAACCTTTGCCACAGGAATCGGTGGGTCATTCTCCTTTAGCGTCTGAGCGATCTTCTCATACTCAGGAGCAAACTGTTTGCAGTGGCCACACCTGAAAAGTGTAATATTTGCATGACCAAGATCTTTGGCAGCCGATGACGTGTCTCCTACAGATGTAGAGCAAAGAAAACTTACCATGGTGCATAGAACTCCACCAGTACTGTGTCTTTGTCTTCTATGAAGGTGTCAAAGTTTTCATCTGTCAGGACCAGCACTCCATTCTCCTCCTTTACTTCAGTGTCATCTGCATCATCATCATCATCATCATCATCTTCCTCTCCAAGATCTTCTGCTGAGTCTAAATGTTAACAAATATGAAATGCATAAATCTAAACTTATATTTCGTGTTTTCTTGATACTTGTTTTATATTAACAGGTCTTTGTTATAGTGCAACAAAATATCTCTATGGTCTCCACAACACAGTCTAACATGCAGTGTTCTAAACAACAATAATGCATCAAGCTAGCTAGCAAGTGCAACGGGTCTGAATATCCCCAAACACACAAGCATGTTAGATATCAATGACCTGCAGCAGATATCTTACCATCTTTGGCATCTTCTTCGCATCGGCTTGGCAATATGAAATGTGTCACTCCAAGCAGCACAATCAGCAGAAGGGTTATCTTCTTCATGATATCTAATATTTACGCCTCCTTTAGATAGCTTAATGGGTTAAACCGAGATGCATACACTGCTACCGGTAATCAAAGGAATAAATACTGTGATAGTTATAATAACGTTTGCATTAAATGATTTGCCTCAGCTAATCACAAGTCACGCATTTTTCTCTAAATGCTTTTTTTCTTACTTCGCTTCCCACCTCCTTCACTTGAACTTGACTGACTTGCCACGCTCTAAATGGCTGGTAGAGCAAGGACTCGGCCAATCATCGATCGCCACTCAAGTCCGCAGTTCATGCACGTTCAAAACCGCAATTGGGTGGGCTGTCGTGGGCTACAAGTTGATTGGATGGTTAGTGAAAGGGATAAGACGAGATCCAGGAAGTGTAACTAGGAGCAAGTTATTGCATTGCTTTTACTATTGAAGTTTTCTGTTGTTAATAGGACGTTGTTGAAGTTACGAAATTCACACGTGACTTATGACAGCATGGGTGTGGAAATATAAGGGTAGATATATAAAAGATTTATTTACTAAAATTGGTCTTTTGGCAAAAGAAAGTTATTTTTTTAACTGCAAAATAAAAGAAGGGGCCACCCTCTTAAATTTCACAAATACAAATAATACCCCAAACGTGAATTTCAAAACTGCTATATTTAAAAAACAAGTTACAGTTGTCACATTTGTCAAACACATTAAGTCGTCCTTGTGGTAGTAATATTTTAGCAACTTTACGCATTTAATTTCAAATCAAATATCACGTTTGAGGTATGTATACAGACTGTGTAATCAATGAACAAAACCTTAACGTTTTTTAAAGTTAAAGGGGTCATATGATGAGATTTCAATTTTTCCTTTCTCTTTGGAGTGTTACAAGCTCTTGGTGCATAAAGAAGATCTGTAAAGTTGTAAAGACTAAAGTCTCAAATCCAAAGAGATATTCTTTATAAAAGTTAAGAGTCAACCACGCCTACCTAAAACGGCTGTTCTAACACGCCCCCCACATGTCTACTTCACTATGTGGGAAGATTTGCATAATACAGCCCAAATGTTCACCCATTGTTGTGCCATTCATCCACGACCATCACCTCATGTTGCAGCATGATAATGCACGGCCCCATGTTGCAAGGATCTGTACACAATTCCTGGAAGCTGAAAACATCCCAGTTCTTGCATGGCCAGCATACTCACCGGACATGTCACCCATTGAGCATGTTTGGGATGCTCTGGATCGGCGTATACGACAGCGTGTTCCAGTTCCTGCCAATATCCAGCAACTTCGCACAGCCATTGAAGAGGAGTGGACCAACATTCCACAGGCCACAATCAACAACCTGATCAACTCTATGCGAAGGAGATGTGTTGTACTGCGTGAGGCAAATGGTGGTCACACCTGATACTGACTGGTTTTCGGACCCCCCCAATACAGTAAAACTGCACATTTTAGAGTGGCTTTTTATTGTGGCCAGCCTAAGGCACACCTTTGCAATAATCATGCTGTCTAATCAGTATCTTGATATGCCACACCTGTGAGGTTGATGGATTATCTCGGCAAAGGAGAAGTGCTCACTAACACAGATTTAGACAGATTTGTGAACAATATTTGAGAGAAATAGGCCTTTTGTGTACATAGAAAAAGTCTTAGATCTTTGAGTTCAGCTCATGAAAAATGGGGGCAAATACAAAAGTGTTGCGTTTATAATTTTGTTCAGTGTATTTTGGAAAAGAATGTTGTGCCCAAAGTAATATTCAAGCTCCAGCAGAATATAGTACTAACAAAAGGTCACTGACTTTACTCCAAGAGTTCCTGTGATGATAAAGCATGTGAGAGAAAGAGACAAGCAGAGGCTCCAGCCCACATAATAACACCAGGATTGAAGACTTTGGATTCTACCACCACAAACCTGACGGTTTTCTAGGATGCCTGGGGGGAAAAAAAGAATTAGAACAGAGAAAAGAGATTTTAAAAAATGTTCATAAATTATCCTTTACCATACACTGTACAGTCCAAAAGCTTATTTTAGCTTAAGTTAGTTCCCCATAGCGACCCCTAGAGGACGCAGTTCGAAGTTCCCATGAAAGGGAAGGCGCCAGGTTCCGAAACAACAGGCCAGGTGTGAAAGCACCATAGACACTGAATCTGAGGTTTTCCAATCCTGATCCCCATACTGCAGAACATACCATTTGCATGGTCTTTAGTAATGTAGACTAAAATAATTTCAATGTCAAGCATATTTAACTGAGCATATAAAACAAGCAATTTAACTGATCTGTACATTATACCTTGTAATCTTTTTTCCATGATCCTTGAGTCCAGTGGGAAACTGTATTGCAGGACAGATACGATGCACATGTGTTCATCAGAAGTGCATCGTGGTGTTCTATAAAACAGACAAACCAATAGGAAGTGTTTTGCATAAAACTATTTTGAATAATGAATAAACTGACAAATGATAGCAAAAGAGGAAAATAAAAGCATAAAAACATGCCTTCTACAGAGTAGACATCAGGCACCTTGACCTTATACTGATCTACAGACACACTAGTGGATGTGCTCTAAAACAGATAAAATAACAGTAACATATAGGGACAGTAACTAAATATTTCATACATAATAAATACCAATTGTCTGAATGAATGCATGCAGTTGATCTATAACATTTAACTGTGTAGCAAGAAGAAACTGAGGGACAATTTCAGGCTGGCCAGGAACTCTGACCTTGCTGACACGAAACAGCAGGGACAGCAGAACCCCCACCAGCAGCACAGCAAGAATACGCACGGCCTGTTACCATGGAAACCGGTGAAACATCAATAAGCCCCATCTCTACAAAACACTGCCCATTTGGTGTACAGTAGAAAACAAAAAAGACATGTCTCAAAATTGTGAAAATGAAAATGAAAATCAACAAAATCACACATGTTGACAGTATTTGTTGACATGTATTGATTTCTGTGTTGAACACCTGTTCTTCCAAAAGATTTACAAGCACTGCACTGACACACATGTAGCCCTGCAGGAGCAGCAGGCACACACTCCAGCGCTGTGTGTGCGTGCATGTGTGTGTGTGTGTGAGTGTGTGTGAGTGTGTGTGTGTGTGTGTGTGTGTGTGTGTGAGAGAGCTGAAAGACAGACGACAGTACACAAACAGCCATGGGTGAAACTCCTCCAGGTATTCGGTGAGTTTCAAATATAGGAACTTTTGCAGATACATAGAAGGAAAAATACAATATTTCGGTGTTAAAAAAAATCATTTTAAGTAGAAAAATTACATAATTCATTAATTATAGTGTTTTGTATTGTGCTGGCCAGTAGGGATTACAATCAATTTAAAACATAAAAAAAATCAACCCACCAAAATTTTAAACCTTTAAGTATCATTTCTAAGCAATAAAAAAAGAAGAAGGAGTAGGCTGCATTTATTTGATCTAAAATAAAATATAAATAAAATAAATATTTGTTAAATATAATTACTATTTATATTTAATATATTTAATAATTATATTACTATTTAAAATAGCTGTTTTCTATTTTAATATATTTTAAAATATAATTTATTCCTGTGATGGCAAAGCAGGATTTTCTGAATGTTTAATTGCTGCTGTTTTAAGTAATATTTGTTAAATATTTAAGTCACTTTTAATCAAGCTAAAACTTTGAGAAATCTGAGTAAAAGTTGCAGAAATTATTATTAAATGGATAAATAAAGATGTTGTTATAACAAACTGTTAAATAAGGTAATGAGTAAATTTATAACTCAAAATAAATTGTATATGAAATATATGAAACAACTGTTATTTTTTTAACAATTGTAAGGTAGAACAATTGTAAAGTAATGTAACTGAAATTGTAAAGTAATTATTAACTGGATAAACAAAGATGTTGTAATATATAATCGCTGTGTGCGTGTGCGTGTGTGTGTGTGTGTGTGTGTGTGTGTGTGTGTGTGTGTGTGTGTGTGTGTGTGTGTGTGAGTGTGAGTGTGAGTGTGTGTGTGTGTGTGTGTGTGTGTGTGTGAGAGAGCTGAAAGACAGACGACAGTACACAAACAGCCATGGGTGAAACTCCTCCAGGTATTCGGTGAGTTTCAAATATAGGAACTTTTGCAGATACATAGAAGGAAAAATACAATATTTCGGTGTTAAAAAAAATCATTTTAAGTAGAAAAATTACATAATTCATTAATTATAGTGTTTTGTATTGTGCTGGCCAGTAGGGATTACAATCAATTTAAAACATAAAAAAAATCAACCCACCAAAATTTTAAACCTTTAAGTATCATTTCTAAGCAATAAAAAAAGAAGAAGGAGTAGGCTGCATTTATTTGATCTAAAATAAAATATAAATAAAATAAATATTTGTTAAATATAATTACTATTTATATTTAATATATTTAATAATTATATTACTATTTAAAATAGCTGTTTTCTATTTTAATATATTTTAAAATATAATTTATTCCTGTGATGGCAAAGCAGGATTTTCTGAATGTTTAATTGCTGCTGTTTTAAGTAATATTTGTTAAATATTTAAGTCACTTTTAATCAAGCTAAAACTTTGAGAAATCTGAGTAAAAGTTGCAGAAATTATTATTAAATGGATAAATAAAGATGTTGTTATAACAAACTGTTAAATAAGGTAATGAGTAAATTTATAACTCAAAATAAATTGTATATGAAATATATGAAACAACTGTTATTTTTTTAACAATTGTAAGGTAGAACAATTGTAAAGTAATGTAACTGAAATTGTAAAGTAATTATTAACTGGATAAACAAAGATGTTGTAATATATAATGATAAACACGTTTACAATGTTTTTAAGTAAATTTTAAACAAAAAAATTTTTATTAAGCACTGCTGTCAAATGAAAAAGTTCAATATGTCCTAGTTCTCTGAAAAATTTCAATTCTGTCATTATTTATTCCCCCTCATGTCATTCCAAATCTGTATGACTTTCTTTGTTCTGCTGAAAAAAAAAAGTATATATATATATATACACACATACATATTTGCTGATTAAACAGTTACGGTTCCCATTGGCAAAAAAAATACAATGGAAGTAAATGGGAACCGAAACTGTTCCACATTCTTCAAAATATTTTCTGTGTTCAGCAGAAGAGGGAAATGCACACAGGTTTGGAATGACATGAGGGTGGGTAATTTTTTTTTTTTTTTGGTGAACTATTCCTTTAAAAACACTGTACAGACAGAAAAATCTATATAGCCATATTTAACTAGTTGTATATCACTAACAACATAGGGGCTCACCTGTTTAAATGTCAGGCCGCATTCAGAAACAACTAATCTCCTCTCCACCCTTCCATCTCCCTCATCCACTGCCAGCCAACACTGGCCCAGGAAGAACCAGCAGGACCCCTGCACCAGGTCTTTGACCACCACATGGCTCAGGTACCAGCTGGGAGATGAACCTCCATTATCGTGCCAAAGATGCACCTTCTGTACTCGACCCAGACTCTCTGGGGAACTGAATAATTTCAAGGTCAAGTTTATTTATATAGCACCTTAAAAGCAAGGTGTGCTGACCAAGGTGCTGCACAGCCAAAAAATATCAACCAACAGATATGGTCGGAACCCATAACTTGAGTCTTTGCCATCCCTCTATTAGTTTTATTTTCCTAAAAAAAAATGATATATGTGTGTGTGTGTGTGTGTGTGTGTGTGTGTGTGAGAGAGCTGAAAGACAGACGACAGTACACAAACAGCCATGGGTGAAACTCCTCCAGGTATTCGGTGAGTTTCAAATATAGGAACTTTTGCAGATACATAGAAGGAAAAATACAATATTTCGGTGTTAAAAAAAATCATTTTAAGTAGAAAAATTACATAATTCATTAATTATAGTGTTTTGTATTGTGCTGGCCAGTAGGGATTACAATCAATTTAAAACATAAAAAAAATCAACCCACCAAAATTTTAAACCTTTAAGTATCATTTCTAAGCAATAAAAAAAGAAGAAGGAGTAGGCTGCATTTATTTGATCTAAAATAAAATATAAATAAAATAAATATTTGTTAAATATAATTACTATTTATATTTAATATATTTAATAATTATATTACTATTTAAAATAGCTGTTTTCTATTTTAATATATTTTAAAATATAATTTATTCCTGTGATGGCAAAGCAGGATTTTCTGAATGTTTAATTGCTGCTGTTTTAAGTAATATTTGTTAAATATTTAAGTCACTTTTAATCAAGCTAAAACTTTGAGAAATCTGAGTAAAAGTTGCAGAAATTATTATTAAATGGATAAATAAAGATGTTGTTATAACAAACTGTTAAATAAGGTAATGAGTAAATTTATAACTCAAAATAAATTGTATATGAAATATATGAAACAACTGTTATTTTTTTAACAATTGTAAGGTAGAACAATTGTAAAGTAATGTAACTGAAATTGTAAAGTAATTATTAACTGGATAAACAAAGATGTTGTAATATATAATGATAAACACGTTTACAATGTTTTTAAGTAAATTTTAAACAAAAAAATTTTTATTAAGCACTGCTGTCAAATGAAAAAGTTCAATATGTCCTAGTTCTCTGAAAAATTTCAATTCTGTCATTATTTATTCCCCCTCATGTCATTCCAAATCTGTATGACTTTCTTTGTTCTGCTGAAAAAAAAAAGTATATATATATATATACACACATACATATTTGCTGATTAAACAGTTACGGTTCCCATTGGCAAAAAAAATACAATGGAAGTAAATGGGAACCGAAACTGTTCCACATTCTTCAAAATATTTTCTGTGTTCAGCAGAAGAGGGAAATGCACACAGGTTTGGAATGACATGAGGGTGGGTAATTTTTTTTTTTTTTTGGTGAACTATTCCTTTAAAAACACTGTACAGACAGAAAAATCTATATAGCCATATTTAACTAGTTGTATATCACTAACAACATAGGGGCTCACCTGTTTAAATGTCAGGCCGCATTCAGAAACAACTAATCTCCTCTCCACCCTTCCATCTCCCTCATCCACTGCCAGCCAACACTGGCCCAGGAAGAACCAGCAGGACCCCTGCACCAGGTCTTTGACCACCACATGGCTCAGGTACCAGCTGGGAGATGAACCTCCATTATCGTGCCAAAGATGCACCTTCTGTACTCGACCCAGACTCTCTGGGGAACTGAATAATTTCAAGGTCAAGTTTATTTATATAGCACCTTAAAAGCAAGGTGTGCTGACCAAGGTGCTGCACAGCCAAAAAATATCAACCAACAGATATGGTCGGAACCCATAACTTGAGTCTTTGCCATCCCTCTATTAGTTTTATTTTCCTAAAAAAAAATGATATATGTAAACAAAAGAAAATGTTAACATTTAGCCCCATTATTGCTGACGCATCACACCGCTTTAGAGGTTACTAATGGGTTGTGAAATGCGTTGGTTAAAAAATAATTATGATAAAATATGATAAAAACAAATTAGATGATTAAAGTAGGTTTAAGTTAATGGTTGACTGTACAGTCTCACAAATGATAAATGTGCGAAATGAGCATTTACCTGATAATAAAGTTATTCCTTGAGTTGCATGTAAAGAGTTTGGAGTCAGAGCTGCTGAGCTCCCTGGTTTGAGAGACACCATTATCTCCATACAGAACAATATGGACCTGCCAATATTATTCAGAAAATCATGCAATATATGCAGCAATGGCCTCTGATAAGGATTTCACTTTCATTCTCGTTACTAATGACAATGATTAATACCTTTGCTGTCATTCTGGTTCTAGATCTCATTCCTGTATCTATGGTGACAGCATAGAGGAACCGGTCTGAGGGATTGCTTTCTGGTAGCAGGAACGAGCCTGTAGTTTTCTGTATGGAAACATCAGCCTTCCTACAGATGACCAGCACCACCACATAGAGAGCCAGCAATATTACTGACAAAATGATCAGTATGTAGTTGGTTTTAGAGCTGCAAGACAGGAAGAAAATATCTGTAAGTGTAAGTTGAAAAACAACCATATACAGATCTGATAAATGTGGAGAAAGGCACTGCAGGTGTACTGGATAAACTGCGAAACATCTGCAGATTTGTAGCTGCTTATGATGTTTTCATGTCATACTGCAAATGATGCCAGGTGGTTGCAACTGAAAAAGAAGGACAAAACCCATCAAACACATTTTTAGTGTTTTTATTAGTGCATGTTGCCAGACAATATTGGCCACAGAACAAATGATTGACACAGTAATTAATATTAAGCAACACTATATTAAGACTTAATTTCAAAACTATATGTAAAGACCCTCTGAAGCAATTACTAAAGCATTTGAGGTAACTATACAAGATTAAAATACATTCAACTTTAGTTTTTTTTTAACCACTAGGTGGAGCATTTATTGTATAATCTGTACCTGCAGACAGTAGATCTTGTCTGGGGAAACCCCACCTTGAGGAAAACAACCACTGGGCTTCCACTCTTTCACACTATCGCAGGACAGACACTCCACAGACTCAATGCTAAGTTCTGGCGTTGTAGGCTACTTGTTGCTTGGGCTTTTATTATAGTCTGCATTGAGAAGCCTCAGGTAGACAGAAACAGCAGCTGGAGATAAAGAGGTGAAATGGTGGAATAACGTGACAAGGAATTAAGAATGTGTAGTTCACTATGCAAATTTAAAACAATGTTAAAAAATTAATTGATAAACAAATATATAGTACTTAAAGCTGCAATCCGTAACTTTTGGCGCTCTAGCGGTTAATAAACAGATCTGCGTGCGTCTTGCGGAAGAACATTGTAGCCGGAGCTACTTCTCTCTGTTTATGTCTGTGGCGAATCACGCAGGTACTGGGCTACTCCGCAGCGGTACCTACCCGAACCAGTCTAAATAGTCCGAATATAAACACTTATTATAGGTGTACCGTAGTGATTCAGGACAAGCCAAAAACACGGTTTGGAAAATGGATTCATGGTGTACTCGCTTATTATATACATTTTGTAAAATTTTTACACAAAAAAGTTACGGACTGCAGCATTAATTTGTTTGTGAAACGTGACCCTGGACCACAAAACCAGTCTTAAGTGTTTTTTAGATTTATATACCATCTCAAAGCTGAATAAATAAGCTTTCCATTGATGTATGGTTTGTTAGGATAGGATAATATTTGGCCGAGATACAACTATTTGAAAATCTGGAATCTGAGGGTGCAAAAAAATCTAAATATTGAGAAAATCGCCTTTAAAGTTGTCCAAATGAAGTTCTTAGCAATGTATATTACTAATCAAAAATTAAGTTTTGATATATTTACAGTAGGAAATTTACAAAATATCTTTATGGAACATGATCTTTACTTAATGTCCTAATGAATTTTGGCATAAAAGAAAAATCAATCATTTTGACCCATACAATGTATTTTTGGCTATTGCTACAAATATACCCCAGCGACTTAAGACTGGTTTTGTGGTCCAGGGTCACAAATATATGAAACAATTGTATTAATTTATAAAGCTATGAGCTGTCTGTCCAGGTGTTATTTTCAGTTGTGTATAAAGATCTCAAGAAATGTTGTCTTAAGTAACTGTTTTGTTTTGATATATTTTGTATAGATTAAATTTAGTCATGCCAGTGACACATATTATTAAAAAAGGTTAAAATAAGCTAAGGCTTCAGCCTACTTTTTTTTTTGGTATATAAAATTATGTATAATTATTATATAATTGTGAGGACCATAAAAATGATATTATTATATTAAATTATTATATTAAATATATATTGTTTTCATTATATTCATTTTTGTATCTTTAAATGTTTTAGTCTAACATTAAATGTTTTAGTTTAACCTGTGACAAATGTATGGACAAAACAGTTTGGATGTATGGACACAAATATGGACTAAAATGTTTGGATGTATGCGCACAATGTATGGATATAAAAATATTTCACCATACCATGTAAATAGGATTGAAGGAGGAAGATGTGAGCTGTCTGTCCTTTCCAGTGATATATTTTCTGTTTGTTGTATAGATTAGGTGTTGGCTGCTCATACATCATGAAAACACATGTTATAGTTAATATTCAGGACGACTAAAACACTACTATCACTGAAATGCAGCAATGTCCTCACCTAAGCAGCAGCAGGATGGGAAAGGGGCGTTCAGCTGGCCTGTTAAATTGCACAGTGATCTGAAGGGCTCTCTGAAGGGTCTGTGACGTGATGTGTTCACCTGACCGTGCAGAAGAGTGAACCGTGTATGTCGACTCTGCTGGAACAAAGATAAACACAAATCAGGGTCAACAAATAGAGGAAAACTATCTGGCATCATTTGTGACCCTGGACGAAGGAGGAAGATGTGAGCTGTCTGTCCTTTCCAGTGATATATTTTCTGTTTGTTGTATAGATTAGGTGTTGGCTGCTCATACATCATGAAAACACATGTTATAGTTAATATTCAGGACGACTAAAACACTACTATCACTGAAATGCAGCAATGTCCTCACGCAGCAGCAGGATGGGAAAGGGGCGTTCAGCTGGCCTGTTAAATTGCACAATGATCTGAAGGGCTCTCTGAAGGGTCTGTGATGTGATCTGTTCACCTGACCGTGCAGCAGAGTG
>NW_015624543.1:1132914-1134038 GCF_001515625.1 Sinocyclocheilus rhinocerous | reverse complement strand
GCCCAGCTAACCAATCACAGCACACACTGGCCCAGCTAACCAATCACAGCACATTTCGTATTTCAGAAGGCGGGCCTTCATTTGATACAGGAACTATTCGAGCCGTTCGTGCCAGACTGGGGAGAGAGGTGTTGTAATAATGTAAAATATGTGAAAAATAATGTGTTTTTCGAACAACCTAGTATGAGAGCCTGTTCTAGTACACCCCCAAAACAAAATCAAGACTTTGTAAAAGAGCATAATAGGACCCCTTTAAGTGATTTTTAATAATTTTGACCATGCATCTTAAGATACTCACTGCACTGCATCTAAAATGCAATACCATTTCATTATCACATTGTTACAACTCTTCATACCTTACTGTGATTGGTCAGGTTGCAGTGACCGAGGAGGAGAGAGAGCGTCTATTGGCTGATCTGCAGGAGAAGGCCACCTCCTTAGAGAGGAGACTAGATGCGAACCTCTCTCAGGATGAGCACCTACGGGAACTACTCAAGGAGGTCAGAGGACACTCACATATACCGCTTATCGTCTTACTGCAGTTTCAGTCATCTAATATCTGAATGCTATGTTTGTGTGTGTGTGTGTGTGTGTGTGTGTGTGTGTAGAAGTCTTCATTACAGCAGAGGTTAGAGGAGGCCAGAGGAGAGTTACTGGAGGAGAGAACAAATCACACCACTGCGGTCAGTTCACTGGAGGCCCAGGTAAACCCCAGCATCTAAGCTCATACTGCTCTACATAATGTTTTTACAATTGTGATTTCCAGGAAAAGTCATGAAAATAAATGACATGTTTAAAAAATATATATTTGTATAGTCAAATATGGAAAATGTAAAAGTATTTTGTTGACACAATCATGTAGCATGTATGCAAAAATACAGCAAAAATAGTAATATTGTGAAATATTCTATTGTAAAATAACTGTTTTATATTTAATTATATATTTGTGACCCTGCACCACAAAACCAGTCTTAAGTCACTGGTGAATATTTGTAGCAATAGCCAAAAATACATTGTATTTATCGATTTTATCGATTTTTCTTTTATGCCAAAAATCATTAGGACATTAAGAAAAGATCATGTTCCATGAGTAAATTTCCTAAATTTCCTACCGTAATTATATA
>NW_015624543.1:1122279-1132850 GCF_001515625.1 Sinocyclocheilus rhinocerous | reverse complement strand
GATTTTTTTTGCACCCTCAGATTCCAGATTTTCAAATAGTTGTATCTCGGCCAAATATTGTCCTATCCTAACAAACCATACATTAAAGATGCTTTCAGATGTTGTATAAATCTCAATTTCGAAAAATTGACCCTTATGACTGGTTTTGTGGTCCAGGGTCACATTTGTGATCAAGCAGTAAAAAGTATATACTTTTGTCTCCTCTTTTCTTTGAAATTCAGTAACTGGTGTGGATAGATGTCGGACTTTGATTTCCTAGTGGTGCAGTTGTAGAGCCGAATGTCTGCTGTCTCTCCAACAGTTTGGATGTATGGACACAAATATGGACTAAAATGTTTGGATGTATGCGCACAATGTATGGATATAAAAATATTTCACCATACCATGTAAATAGGATTGAAGGAGGAAGATGTGAGCTGTCTGTCCTTTCCAGTGATATATTTTCTGTTTGTTGTATAGATTAGGTGTTGGCTGCTCATACATCATGAAAACACATGTTATAGTTAATATTCAGGACGACTAAAACACTACTATCACTGAAATGCAGCAATGTCCTCACGCAGCAGCAGGATGGGAAAGGGGCGTTCAGCTGGCCTGTTAAATTGCACAATGATCTGAAGGGCTCTCTGAAGGGTCTGTGATGTGATGTGTTCACCTGACCGTGCAGAAGAGTGAACCGTGTATGTCGACTCTGCTGGAACAAAGATAAACACAAATCAGGGTCAACAAATAGAGGAAAACTATCTGGGGATAGATGTCGGACTTTGATTTCCTAGTGGTGCAGTTGTAGAGCCGAATGTCTGCTGTCTCTCCACTGAGCTGTAACATTGCGTTAAATTAAAATGTAATTTGCTCCACATGACATGACAAAGCACATGTATGT
Source organism: Sinocyclocheilus rhinocerous (assembly GCF_001515625.1). Taxonomy (NCBI): domain Eukaryota; kingdom Metazoa; phylum Chordata; class Actinopteri; order Cypriniformes; family Cyprinidae; genus Sinocyclocheilus; species Sinocyclocheilus rhinocerous. The sequence goes on along the minus strand of NW_015624543.1, from coordinate 1,131,967 downwards.
TTTCAGTCAATTCAGTCATGCATTTATTGTGTACCTGCACATGTGTGGACCATCGGTGTAGGCTCTGCCTGTACACTGTGATCTTTTTAGGCTGGCCTCAGCCAGTCGGTTGAGATCGCCGGGGGCCCCCCCCCTCAGCCGTGGGCCCCTATAATCGTCACCATCTTTCACCCCACTAGCGACGGCCCTGACTGTGAGCCAGGTAATGACGCAGGGCTTGTGCTGGCTGTTGCTGCTCCATTGCTGAGATTGCATCTCCAGGAAATCAGTCAGGTGGACCGCCGTGAGGCCAAATGTTTTCACCACAAAATGAGACCGGTCATCCTTCCAGGCTAACACTTCCATGAACGTGGTGTTCACATTGTATTACAAGACATTGCTGGACAGCATACACTCCTGTGACCAAAATGTACAAGGTTAATATCACAGAATGTCAGAAGGCATCTGTTTAAAACAAAACACTGAAATATCTCAAATAAGGCTAAAATACCATAACAAAATGTATCATTGAACTTACAATCTGCAAAGGAGTGGAAATATGTTCAAATGCTCAATTTAATGAAAGAACTTTACATAAACACGTTCATAAATAAGATTTTTTTCACTAAATATCACTTATTTAGCAAAACACCCACAGATGTAGCAGAAAACATCTTCAGTCACTTCAGGCTCAGAGGAAGATACGTATCATGTTTGTCTGGTGATCAATAAGGAATAATAGGAATTCTTCACCTTATAATTGATTGTCGAAAACAAAAATGGAAATATAATTCATAAATGAACTGACCACATGATAGTTCGGAGATGGATTTGGACTTTTTAAAGGACTTAATTCATAAAAATGTTCTGCTACTTTTCAACTTCTCAAACAGGAAAGAGATCAGCAGGGCATGTTAATGTCAAAAGTCAAGTCAAAGTCAAAGTCTGCTTTATTGTCAATTCTGCCACATGTACAGCACATACATACAGAGAATTGAAATTGCGTTACTCTCAGACCCTTGGTGCATTCAGTTAACACTTAACACTATGCAAACCAGTGATATAAACAACTGTGAGGATATAACGAGTGTAGTGCAAAAGAGCTTATCAGTCTGTTAAAGTGTTAAAGTGTTAATGTCAACATAGCATCAGGGCTGCTTTTCTTACCAGCATTAAATCAGTGATGGTGTAAAGCACTTTGTTTATGAGTTGGTGTCCTGGTCTGGAAGAGAGCTCTGGAGCCTCCAAAACACCAGACAGGTACTTTTACCATCCCAGTGTCCAGAATATGGCCTGCTGGAGGCTTGGACTCATTTAAGAAGAATAAGATGTCGTGAACACGCTGGATTACTTGTTTGGCACTATGAAATGTCACCTAAATCAGATATAAGACAGATGAAAAATAATAAGCAAAATGTATGAAGCTTTATAAACTAAAACAGAAATGAAATCCATAACTTTCTTTAAGCTTGGGTTATACTTACTTGAGAATTTCCAAAACAAGATGAAAAACTGACTTGCAGACACTTCAAGCAAATAAAGACTCTTTGGTTTAAGCATGAAGGGTTTAAATGTGACAACCGCAGAGGATAATCCTGAAGGAAAAAGAAGACAACCAAAGGTTCTTTTTATAGTCCGTATGTAAAATGAGTGATCAGGAAATAAGTCCTGTGAGTACTCGCATGTACCTGTGAGAGTGTAAGACTCACACACAGACTGATGAATGAGCTGTCTGTCCAGATCTAGCAGGGTCTTCTCAGACACCGCCGGGCCAAGCAGGCTGGGGTCCACCAGATTATCACCCTGATGGTCATGAGAGTGAGGAAATGATCCTCCATTCCATCTAAAGCCCACTGAATTGGTCCCTTACACACACACACACACACACACACACACAAGACACAGTTAAATACACTACAACATTTAAATACTAGTAATTAGATCATTATTGCTTTTTTATGCAGAACATAAAAATGTCTACCTGTAGGTCTGCCGACTGGGACACCAGGATCAGCCTCTTCAATTCCAAAATTATAGTAATCATACTCTATAAACAGCACCAAAAACTTATATGAGTGTCATGCTTATCATTCAGTACTGTTCATTATTATAAAAGTCTTCATTTCAGGATGTATGGTCAGGAGGTGTGTTTACTTGAGTGTAAAATACCTGGTAGGGAGAGATGATCGCCTGATATCGACTCCTGATAAATGTCTGTGTAAATCATGCCCTCGGTATGAAAATCTGCAAATGTAGTTAGTTATTATTTATTATTATTAGATTTTATTGTATTGCTTTAAACATATTTTATTTCAGCTAGTTGCCAAGGCAGCAATTCTCATTTTTGTTTAGTTTAACTTGAAGCACTAAAATAACTAAAACGAAATAAACTGAAATTAATCATATAAAAACTAATAATAATAATAATAACACTAATAATTACTAATAATGTAACTAAAATGAAAGTGAAATCAGAAAATATAAAAATAAAGTTTAATTCAAAATATAAACAAAAGTTATTGTGGCGTATCTATGATACTAAAATAACACTGGTTACAAGTACTTTGAAATATTGCATTTCATAATAATAATAATAATAATCAGAACATAATTTTGACTCATACTTCATTGGCATTATTTTATTTTATTTTATTTAAATAAAAAATGGTGCTGTGAGATTACAAATGACCAAAGACATATTTTCTATATTATTATTATTAGGTTGCCATAAGGCTCTCATTGAGTTAGTTTACTAATCTATTATATTTTTTTCCCTCCACAAATTGCTTTTGCCTTCAGCAGCGTTCTCCTCAAAAATGATGATTAAATGTTGATCATCTAAAAACAATGAACACCAGGGGGCGTCTAATCTCATTTTATTGTAATCGAAATCATCAAATATCAATGCTGTACAGAGCTAATTTTGTTTTAAAGCATAAAGACAAACGTTTTATTATAATATAGGTAATCTTATTCAAGTTTTAAATCTTTTACATAATTCATTAATTCACATGATTCTGACTTTAAGACATGATTACTGTCACTCTCACCACAGTATCTTACCTGAGATCATATCAGTCAATGACACCCTATCTGCGGCTGGTAAAGACCCCTGATACTCCCACTGACCCCCGGACGACTCTGTTTCCCCGGGGAAGGATGGAAGGAAGGGTGGGTGCGAAGATGCGATAGTCGGAAATGCTGCATGGTGGTACGTGTTTGTGCTGGGACTTTCAATTAGAGCGTGTACACTAATATTATGGTGTCTCTTGTGTAACTGGGGCTGTAAGGTCAATATAATCAGATAAAAGATAAGGAGCTAAAGATTCTGGAACGGAAGGCTCAGTAAAATTGGCTGGAGTGTATACGGTGTCACAGCAGGCTGGGAGAAATGTAAGCTCTCCTCATTTTGGAGGGTAAACCGAGATCCATACTGCTGCAGAACGGAACTGAGAGAAGGAGCAAGAGCAATCGATTTCAAATTGATCCAAAAGCAGAAACTAAACAATTGTCTTGGTAAATATTAGATGGCTGTGCACTCTTAAAATTAAAGGCTCCAAAAGGGTGATTTCACAGTGTTGCAACAGAAGAACCATATTTTGTTTCAGGAAGAACCTTTCACTGAACATTTCTTAAAAGAACTATTTTTTTCTTTTCATTTGCTTAGTGTGAGGAACATTTTAATAATCTAAAGAAACTTTTTCCACTATAAAAAACCTTTTGATCAGTTGAAAGTTTCTAGATGCTAAAAAATGTTTAAGGTTCTTCATGGAACCATGCATCAATTCCAGTGTAGAACCTTAAGAGTGTATTTCTGTATGACTGTACACTTACTTTCTGGTACAGCTTTGCTTGAGGCATTAACCAGGTAAAGTTTCCAGTAGGTGACATTTTTTGCATTGAATCCACAGTCCTCACATAGAGCAGAAACAGAAAACTGCTCATTCCAATTCACTGAATTTTCTCGGAAATGTTTACAAGACATATGAATATTGCTGCAGAGAATAAAAACATGATTTATGACATATGTGATATACAACATTCTTTGTGATCACCCCTGTATTGCATTTATTGTGAATTATATATTTTTATTATAATCATGCACTTTTAGTTATCCACTTAAATCCCACCTGACATGTTTTGATGTTAGTGATGAACATCTCAGATGATGAAGATCGTGAAGTAGATGAAGATATTCAAGTAAATGCAGCCTTGACAAACATAAGAGATTCTTTCAAAAACATTAAAAAATCTTACCTACACCAAACTTTTGAACAGTAATGTATGTGTAAATATAAATATTTGAATATATTTAAATTATATCAGTTATTTAAATGTTACCATATCAAGTACTTTTTAGCTTATCTGACAAAACAATTCTGCAAAACGGTGAAGTGACAAAAAGACATTACTTTTGCTATAGCTTTATATGTTCCATAATGAAGGAGGTATCATTATCATTATCATTTCTAGAAATTTTAAGAAAGAAATGATTTACCTGTTGAGAGTGTGTTGACAGTCTGTGCAGTTGGATGGCTGAGCTCCAGAAAATCAGTAATGAGGCATCTTAGAGTGTAAAAAGTTTAAAAAAAAGTTACAGTAAAACAATAACAACAACAACAACAACAGCATGTTGTGTGAATTGTTTTTATTGACATGCAAAATTAACAGTGCTCTTAACAACAGTTATTAGCTGAATACATTAATGAATGACAATTGACATTGAACATGAATAAATACATAAAGAAGTAAAACACAAAATAAGAACATAAAATAGATGCGATGAAGACTAACTTTCAGTGAATCAATCACAATCCAACCAATATGATGCCTTAAAGTCCATCATTTTGGTGTGATTAAGTAGCGATTTTTCTCTGCAGATGATGAGGTTGTAGGATGTGATACATCTGAAATACACAATTGAGTTTAGAGTTACAGTGTGTCCATGTGTTTGTGTAAAAACAATAATGTCTATGAAGGCCAAAAGCAAAAATTGACAGTTTGTGAGCCCTTCACAATCTTAAAAGAAAGGGATAGTTTTAATATTTTTTGTGACTGGGTATGTTTATACATAAACCCAAGTAATAATTTTTAAAAATCTAACAATATGAATTATAAATTCATTGTCTCTTTTACTTATGGAGAAGAGGAGAGAAGTTTCCACAGCTTAGCAGAGCTGCACACACTTATATGTGACCAAAAACTAAAACTAAAAAAAAAAAAAGATAAGTTTGTTTGGAAGCCAGTTTCATATTTAAAGTTACATTTGTATTCAAATTTTAAGAATGAAATCATTTACCTGTTGAGAGTGTGTTGATAGTCTGTGTAGTTGGATCACTGAACTCCAGAAAATCAGTATTAAGGTGCTTTGTCAGTTACAGATTTGAAAAACAAAAGGGCGGGAATAAAGAGCCTTCTTCAGAATGCTATGGTTCTAAATAAAACCATTACTGCATGTAAAGAACCTTTAAAGAACCATCTTTTTTTAGAGTGTAGATAAACTGTACCTGTATTTTATTTGGGCCCATATTTTTCACTGGAGGAGGCTGACATGATTCTTCAACAACAAAGAGGTGCCCTGTTAAAGAGGCTGAGCTCACCAGGTTGGACATAATAACCTCTACTATGTACTCTCCAGTTCTATAGAAAAATTTAAAAATTACATGTACATAAATGAAGAAAATAAAAAAAACATTCAATGGCATAAGTGACCAACAATTATGACTGAGGACAATGTTTTGTTAGAAATAACCCTTAAATTTATCCAAAAAAGATTATAATAACAAAAACAAGAGATGATAAATAATAATAATAAAAAAAATACAAGCCAGGAGGATAAATTTTTTTTAACCTGTTATAGACATGATGTTCAGTGCTTGATCCATCTCGCTCTGCTCCATCTCCAAAATTCCAGACATACGAGACATCAGTTCCTGAGCTGATCCAGCAGGTGAAGTTCACAGAGCTGTTTGATAAAACTGAGGGACTGAATAAAAGCCTGTTGGGCTGCACAGCTCTCTGAATCACGACCGGATAAACATCTGAGCTGATGGACGTAAGGCCATTAGACACACTGACAGTGAGAAATAAATAAATGTATACATAAATAAATTGACATGTTTCTCAATACAAAGCAATTAAACAGAAACTTGAATCAATGAGTGAGCAGTCAAACTCACTATCAAAATTAGATTATATTTATAAATAAATAATAAATAAAAAGTAAATAAATATTACAGATTCAGTAAATAGACACATGTAAAGTATTGACTCAGTAAAACATATTTAATCTGTATGAAATATGATAATTGAAAGCTCTTTAGTTTGTGAATGGTATGTATGAAAATTGATCAAACAAAAAACAAAAAGCACTTGTCTGGTTGGCGATATCTCTTTTTGTAGATTCTGGATGTTGTTTTTATTTCTGGTCCATCCCCAAATTGCGAGTGAATGTATAGAGGATCAGGCCCTTCTGTTACTGCTACAAATTTGATGTCTGTCTCTGTTGCATGTGCCCGTTTATCAGAAAAGATCTACATAATACACAGCACACATACAGAGCAGAAAAGTATAAAAAGCAATGATAAGTTTGTATAACTGAGAAGCTTTTCTTTATGAATGCATGGGACCTCACACTTCGCTTGTGACTGTCTATAGATTTTGTTGAGGCTTTACCCTGCTGCTTGTCCTCTGCATCTGTGGGCAGAGGGGCACAAGATGGGATATCCTGATCTCTCTTGGACAACATGTGATTCAAGTACTCAGTCCCAAAGGGACACGCTCTAATCTTCCAGCTGGCAGAATGAGTGTGGATACTGTTCATCACGGTCACATCTAGAAATACAAAGACATATGGTGGTGACAAAAGCTATTTTATTCTTCCCATATATTTGTTGCTTTGCAGATAGTAAACTGTTAAAAATGACCGTGAATTTAACGGTAAAAGACTGTAAAAATGCTACAGTAAAAACCTGTTAAATGGTTAACGGTAAATTCCCCTACTATATACGGTGAAAAACTGTATTGGACATTACATGTATTGGACATAAATTTTACGGTAGTATACCGTTTTTGGAAGTGAAAAAAAACGTATAATTTACAGTGAATAACCGCAAATTGACATTCCCAGAATTCCCTGCAGTTAATGAAATGACGGTATTTAAATTTAAATTTAAGTTAAAACCGTAAAACCTAAAACGTTGCTACCGTATTTTTAACGGTAAAATTCCGGCAACCACAGCTGCCGTTTTTTTACCGTAAATTTTACATAATTTTTTTTACAGTGGCATACTTAAATGGTACAATCCAGCAGCAGGTAATACTGCATCTATGTTGCAGGTGAGGTATCCGTTGGCCATAACAGATATATTTTGCAGACCCTGAGGACCTGCTAAATGTAATGAAAACCATAGAAAAGTTTTCTTTGCTCAGATTTGGTATGCCTGGAACAAGAACATATACAAGGGATTACATTACATTGCTTAGCCACAGATAATTTTCTGAGAAAAGAATATTGTAAAATATATATTCCTTATATATTAACAATCAATAAATTATTTAATGTATATTGAAAATATATGAATAATACATTGTGTAAATATATTACAATATATTAAATAATACATAATACAATACCTCTTTTCATATAATGAAAAATGTGACAATTTACTTACCATAATGTATGTAATTTTATATTCAATAATACACTTCATAATAGTATAGATGTACATGTGATTAAATGTGGTACTGTGTGTATTATTAGATTTAATATCTATGTGCAATGTACACAATTACGAGGAATATATTACACACAGACACACACACACACACATACATATCAATCCATTAAGTTACAAACGTCAAATATCATTTTCCACACACTATGTTGCCATGACTTTAACAAGAAATTTAAATTTGTTTTCAGTAAACATTTTTTCCCTATATACTACCACACATATTTTCAGATAGGAAATGTGTAACTATGCAAAAGTGAGAAAAATGTTTAGGAATATGTGTTCGTTATTGGCTTCATTGCTATATATTTGTATATGTATCAATATATAAAGCCATACATGATCCATACCAGTGGCGGTTCTACATTGAATTACACCTTATTTTACATTTGATTATTCGGTTTCTGTACCTGGACACCTACAAACTTGAAAAAACTTAAACATTGTGTAAATAGCACAAATAAATAAATGGAACGAACATACAAATTAAACAATTTCAAACAGGGCCCACTGGTACAACCTGCACTAGGGCCCCGCAAACCCCAGCTACAGCCCTGCATACACATATTGCAGTATAATTAAAAATATAAGTACATTTATACTTATATGAAAGTGTATTATTAAAAAAAAACTGCAGTATATTTTCCAATATATTTCCATTCGTTTTTTGTTTTTTTTTCCCGTAAGGGTCTTTATTTAAGATGTGTCCAATTCAATTAAAATAAATGTAATTAAAAACCCAATTGAATTACAAGCAAGTTAGATTACACAAGGGTTGCTATGGCAAGGCTGACAATAACCTGAGACTTCCAGGAGGAGGGGCTTCCCAATCTGCACCCTGGCAATCAAAGCAGCTACAGTGGCATCATGAACAGAAGGCCCTCTGCTGCTGTGCACTGCCAACCAGCCCGTCTCACTCCCAGAAGGGACATACTCAGAGGAGAAGCATCTGTAGGCAAATAAAAATTAGATATGCTTTTCAACACAAAATATTAAAACTCAGAAACTTATCTGCAGGTAAACTTATCTACTCAAACTCTTATCTAGTCAAACTCTCAATCAAAATTATTTATGCTTAAATCTATATGATAAACTCAGATGCTGACATGCATTGAATAAATTATTCTGAGAATTTTTTTTTTCTTGGATGGTCTAAACTAGATTGTAAAAATGAAACTCTCAGGAGTATGTTTGTTTAACTAGTGAAACAGAATACAGTGAAGGAATACCACACCACAGAGATTGCTCACTTCTGATTATAGTTTTGCCTTATTGTTTATGCCCACATATTCTTTCACTGTTGTTTAACAATAAAAGATAAGAGTATTCTTATTACATTTCAAGAAAGCATCCTCACAATATATACAAGGGGAAAAAATCAGTTAGAGAATCAAATCAAAATTCATTTTTGCAAGTTCAGTAACAATGGGGATGATATTGTTGCTCAAATGAATATCCATTACACAGAACATTTTACTTCCATCTTCAACATTAATGCAATAACGTACTGTTTTTTAAAGGCATATGAACATTGTAGATTTTTATATTGTAGATTGTAGGGTTTTTTCAGGTTTTTTTATATATATATTTCTATTTTATTTTATAGTTTATGTTGTTACCAATAATGATCTTTATTTTAATTAATTGAATTTAATTGTAAAAACTGAATAATTGCATTGTGCTGTTATATCGCCTGCACTTACAATTTATTTTTTTTGCTCAAAAGTACATATATTGACTTGAAAAAAATCTATTTGTATATTATCATATTTAGATGTACAATATTTCATGAATTTATTATTCACAGTTTTAGATTACCTCACAAAACATTGTAATTTCATTTGTATTGTAGATTTTTTAAAAAGTAGTAGAAAAAAAAGAAAAATAGTGCTCTTACCCTTCACTGAAACACAGCTTGGAACACAGTGGAGGCTCCGTTTCTTGACACTGCATTGAGTCCAATGAGCTATAGTTTC
>NW_015624543.1:1076803-1121949 GCF_001515625.1 Sinocyclocheilus rhinocerous | reverse complement strand
CCCCCCCCCCCATAGAAGTCTATGACTGTATCAGATGTTGTTATAGTTTTCTAATGTTTTCATTTCATTTTATAGCTATTTATAATTATTAAACATTCTTTTCGGCACATGTAGTCTATGGGAAATCAGATATCAGAAGTTAAAAGTGCAATTATGTTCGTCTATTGATTGCTGGAACTTCATCATGAATCAAATTGTTGTTAAAATCCTCAGCTTGTGTGCTGTCCATTAAGGTCCCGTACTTTTCTACCTTTGATTCGTTGTATAAAAGTCCTGGAAGGGTTTTCACAAGTAAGCTTGACACCTTCAAACTGCAAATTTAGCGACTTTAACTCATGAAAAGAACAATGACTGCAAGTTTCACACAGGATAAACAACTCTTGTATGACACATGCCGTGACTGTATTCAACAGGAAACTGGATAGTGTGAGAGAAGACAGAGGGGAAAAAACACTCTCTCTAAATAATCCAAAATACTCCAAAACATATGTTAATGTAATGATCCTATAGTCACCAGAAACTGATGGAGATAGGCTTCTCGGATGAGCAATGAAACACAGCCACACGCAGAAGATATTATCAAGTAAATGCCGCATGCAATACTTGGATAGTTTTATGCACTATGAGATTACATTTTGTATTCATGCTCTGTGGCAGTGTTGCCAACTGCTTTCAATTGAAAGTAGCTAAAACTGGTAGCTAAATGTCACTAGATGACATCATAATGGCAAATTCACTGATCTATATAAAGATGAATATAGATTAGATGAGAACTTAGATAAGGTTTTTCCAAGAAGTTGCTATATTTGTCCCTAAACTTTTGAAAAAAGTCTCAAAAGGGGTGGGGAAGTCGCTAAATCTAGCTACAAAATTGCTAAATTGGCAACACTGTCTGTTTCATAGAGAAAAGCCTGTTTGTTTACGTATGCGTTCTTGTTGTTAAGACAGAGGGTGTGAGAATATCTCAGGTGAAAGCATGGATGCCCGTATGCAGTGCTGGGAAGGTTACTTTGGAAATGCTATAGGTTACAGATTACAAGTTACCCTATTTAAAATGTAATAGTAGTGTAACTTTTTCAATTACTTTATTAATGTAACTGATTACTTTTGATTGCTTTTTGATTACTTTTCTAAATTTCTAATGAATGTTTTCAACTGGTAATAATTTTCAAACATTTACACCATGCAGGGTTAACCTTACAGTGCTCAACACTGATACTGTCAGACTTTCAAAATCCTTCATCACTTGAATTAAGACGATAAAATTTGAACACATCCACCACAAAATCAGACTTTAGTATCGCCTTTTATTTTGAGATTGATCTGAAGTTCAATGCAGATTTAAAATCATAAGAAATAGTTTACTGATACTGTTTTTTGGAATAACTATACAGGAAACACTGCATCTAACAATGCTTTGGAATTTTTTTTAAGTAGGCTACAGTAGGCCTAACCATGTTCTTTTTTTTTTTTTGGCAAATGGATTACCATTTGTCTTTATTTTTACTACAAATTTCATGGTTAAACTATGGTTAGTGTAGCCAAAACAATTGTTAATAATTTGTGGTTACCATGGTTAGGTAAAATCATTGTTAATTTCCTTAAGGGTTGTGTTGTTGTCTGCCCTATCTCCCCCTAAACCTATTATAAACGATATGATTATTTGTCTGCTAAATTACTACTGTAACATTACAATAGATAATAATGATGTCCTTTAGTATACAGTATTTTGAGTGATGATTGATGAGCACTGGACTGCTACTGCTTAACTAAGTAAACAAAGACAAAACTACAATAGCATATTTACAGATGAAACTGACCTGCACTTGAAATCCTGAACAGTAGTTTTGCTTCTCTGCTCCAGCTGTGCCCTTAGTCCACTCAAATCTCTTGCATTGATTACTCTGATCTAAACCGTTTGGCGGAGGCGATTGCATCCCCAATCACGACTAACCGATTCATGAGTTATTAGAGATTTATTATCGAATGTCGAATTTGGAAACAATCGCGTAATTTAGTACATTCGGCAGGCAATTATATAATAACAATAATATTAAAAAAGCGGGCAAAATCAGCTGCCAAACCACCGGGAATTGTCCCGGTTCTCCCGATGACCAATCCGCGCCTGATTTCTACAGAGACACGCAGAACGTGCAGGATTCATATATTGTCTTTTTGCTGCTGAATATTTACAGATTACAGTTATTTTGTAATTAAATTACGTAACGCAGTTACATGTAACTAGTTACTCCCCAACACTGCCCGCATGTATAGCCTGCTGATCACATACCAGTGATGTTTTTAGCTTCAAAGACTTTTCCGAGATGGACCACGTCGGGGTTAGTGAGACACAGACATTTATAGGTGAGGCATGAACACATTGTTAGTGACCCACAACAGGACAAGTGCTGACCAAGCCAAGGGCTACATCCCACTGAGAAAACAGAATCTGCCACTTCAAACATCAGCTCTGGGGGGATTCGTATCCATGTTCCACAGTGATGAATGGGAGCTGAAGTGGACCATTGACGGCCAGGGTCATTGACGCCCAAGGGCACAATGGATGACAGGGTTGAATAAAACCAGCTTTCTCTTGTTCTATAACACACTAAATAAGATGTGAATCCTTTGTGTTTACATGTGGACATACGGCAAATTATCAAATCGACAAAGATAAGCACATTTTTTATGAACTCATCTTTTGTTGTTCCAATTAATTTCCTATTTCTAATAAAATATCTACTTACCAGTCAATGCTTATTGTGTGCAGCAAAGCTATTCATCTTACAGAAGCCACTCACAGATTTTTATAAGGTAAATTAATATTTAAAAATGTATTTTAAATATTATGTTAATTTAAAAAGATGAAAATCAAACGTTAATACAAAAAATAAAGGACATAAAACGTGTAACAAATTAATTTAAATATTTATAAGTTAATAAAATTAGCCTATATGTTAAAAAAAATTATTAAATGAAACAATTAAAAATCACCCAAATATATTATAAAATGAGAGCTGTCCTTTAAGTTTTATCTTCGGTGTACAAACTGCACTTCCTTTAGATTTTATGAAAACAAAATTAGCTATAAGAAAGCAGAGACATAGCCTAATGAAGCAATGGCTACGTTTCATAAGCCTACATTAAGCCTTGTTATGGTTAAAAACCTACTATTTGACGGGATATTCGTTTGACAATTAAGTTTAATATTAACTGTATTAACGGGTATTAATGTTCGTTGCGGCCGAAGCCAACGTTGCAAGAGGCCCTATATGGCCTACAAGACAAAAGAGCTGCTTAGCTTTGAATGATTTGTTGTTAAATAGGCCTACCGTTTAGACAAGAGAGTAAAAAAATAATCGGAGGACATTATCACGGACAGACTGTCTCAAATAGAAGAGGCAGAAGGAAAACTTCTGTTGTCAGTTTTCATTGAATCTACGCATAGCAGCTTGCAATCTGGTGCACACGAAGGTTTGTGGGTAGCCTATAGCCTTCTCATTTAAAAGCCTCAAGCTTACATGGTTTAATTATTTCAAGGTTTCTTCCGTTTCTTGGGCATGGCAGCGGCTGAAAGCGTGATATGCCACAACTGATTTTTCTTTTCTTTTCTAATTTTGGGGTAAAAGAGGCAAGTCGGAGAGTTTGAAGAAAATAACTAGGCCTATGACAAACCACCCCAGACCTTAGAGAATATTAAAATAGTTTCAATAATAATAAGTTGAAAAATTAATTTCCTGCAAACCACTTCGGAATCAATTCAAAATCAAATAGGCCCGAAGTGATCTGGCATTCTGATTTGGTAATCAAGGTTGTGAATTGGACAAAGCTGTGGGATGGAGACAATGCATAACCAAACTGCGTCAGGTGAAAAGTAATCTGATTGACACCAGAAGAGGAAACAATAAACAAAAAAATGGGCTGCCATGCACAAATCAGAGAGCAGGGGGCTATAATAAGTGAATGCATAATTACCAATAAAAATCAAAGGTTCTGGGCCGTTTCTCGATAACGATCACATTAGTGTTCCCTACCTTCCGTTACAAACGATAGGCATAGGCTAGTTACTTTGCGTGCTTTTCCTATAAATATTTTAACACGAACGCGGAAGTACGCGCTTTTTAAGAGACGTTTGTTCATGCCGTGTTGAAATGTCAATTCGCTCGTCAATAGGGCCTTTAGTTTTTTATTTTCTTAAATATTCATAATTGTCTACATAATTATAATTATGTTAGTTAAGAAGTTTGTCACAATCGCTGCTTCGTTCATCTGATGTCAATTTGCAATCTTTTAGTTTCGCATTTTCATGGGGTCAAATTCTACACAAGCTTCCAGCGCCAGTGGAGACATGGAGGCAGCGTTCACCCGTAGTGATGCCCTGTGCTGTGAATGATCCTGATTCCTGCCAATGAGAAGGGTACCAAGTCCCTTGAGTCGAGGTTCTTCGTCTTGCCAGTAGCCTACTGCAGTGTGAAACTGAGCGGTCTGCTTTTTGCTCCACGAAGCGATAAAGATGACAGCAATGCCAATGCCGCACGCCCTTGTGGAGCGTTGTTGGGTATGAAGGTGCAGGAAGAGTTGGGTTTTAGAAGAGGATGAAAATGCAATGGGAAGATGTATTGACGAAGCAACACATCGGCAATATGGTTGGTTCTCATGAACGGTATGATATTTATTTCATTGATATGTGTGTATACCTCAACGAGGAAGCAGGTTCATGATAAATTAATATTATTTTTGTTGTTGCTGTTGTTAAACAACTTCTACCAAATATACCAAGGATTTTATGTTAGACAGATGTTTAAAATATAAAGGTTTGGTTGTCTTAGGTTTGATCAAAAACAGCAAATCTCTGAATTAATAATCCTGTACCACCACTAAATATAACAAAATACTTTTGTTCAGTATTGACTAAACATGAAACAAGATAAGACATCAAATAACAAGCTAAATCAAACTGCTAGCATACATACATTTTAATAGATTTTTTTTACATAAAGATGTGATCATTGGTATGGTAATGTTTAATTTTTCACAACTTTTTAAAAAGCATTCATAGTGTTTCAGTAGAGAAAATCACACTGGCTGATAGTTATCAATCCTTTCCAGCAAGGTCTCAGAGTAACCTGGAGAATAATACCTGTGAAAGAAGGGTCGGTCAGTGGAACAACAAAAACCATACAGCTAAAGTTTATAGCATTATGAATGCACTTTGTTTAGTTTAAAAATATTTTGGTACTGTTTATTATTCATATAAATGTGTATGAACCTGACAATCTCTTCGGGGTAGCAGCTGTTGATTGCATTGATATATTCCTGAATTGCAGAACCAGGTTCTGCTTTGATCTCCTGTACTTTCTTCAGACCACCACTGGTAACAAACAATCGCCGTGCCTTACTGTCATGTGGAAGAACCTGTAAGATTGGTAGGAAATAGAAAAGTTTCTTGAATAGTTCCCATTGTGATTAACAAATGCATTTGATGAAAACAATAAGTTCCCGCTACCTTACTGAACTGGCAGATGACATGTTTAAGAATGTTGCTGGGAGCTTCATAGAGAAGAGGCTCCAGTGCTGGCAGATAAGTGCACTTTTGAAGGATGCTCTTCAGTGCCTTCTTGGCCTTTTTTGAGTATATAAAAGCAAAGAAGAGAAAACCGTTACTAAACATTTGACGTTAGCAAAAATAATTTACACCAAAATGAAAAACAGTGCCTCTATCAGTCATTTACGTATGGGCTGTTGCTCACCTTGACCTGCAGGTCTTCAGAACTTTCAGTGTCCAAATAGAGATTTAGGAGTTTAGGGAACACGTTGGCCACAGCAACAGCTTTTGCATGCTCAGGTGTGTGTCGGCCAATCTGGCCAAATGCCCAAGCTGTGGCTGCTTTGATGTGATCTTCTTGCTCTTCCTCCAGACAGATAGCTAACTGCGGCACTCCCTACAGGAGTGGAATCAAATATGGAATATGGTAATAAAATACAGGAATCAAATATGAACATAATCAGTATTATGAGAGAAGTACACTACTGTTCAAAGGTCTGGGCTTGGTAAGTTTTTTTTAATATATATATATATTATTTTATTTTATTTATTTTATTTTATTTTAATGAAGTTTCTTATACTAACCAATGCTGCATTTATTTGTTCAAAAATACAGTAAAAACAAAATAAAAAAACAGTACAAATAAAATATTGTTGTATATTTATTCCTGTGATGGCAAAGCTACATTTTCAGCAGCCATTACTCCAGTCTTCAGTGTGACATGATCCTTCAGAAATCATTCTAGGCTGATTTGGTGCGCAAGAAACATTTCTTCAATTATTATTACAGTTAAAATGATTGTGCTGCTTAATATTAATATGAAAACCATGACACTTTTTCAGGATTGTTTGATCAATAGAAAACTCAAAAGAACAGAATTTATTTGAAATAGATTTTTTTAACATCATTACTGTCACTTTGAATCAACTGAATGTATCATATGAATGTAAAGGTATTAATTTCTGTTTTAAACAAACCATACTGACCCCAAACCTTTAAATGGTAGTGTACATATGTAGTCAAGTTTTCCAAGTGAGCTTATGAAAGGATGTGATAACAGACTTTATATAAAATCACAGCCATGGCTGATACAATCACAGCCATGGCTAAGTTCTCAGAGTGTGTAGCCACATAGCCCAGCATCATGATCCCCGGCAGGCGTACATTCCCTTTGGAGTCCCCGAGGTAGTCAATCACAGCTGCTACGCCCCCCACATTCACTATTATTTGGGACAGCTGAGTAGGAAACACACAATGCACACAAGGAAACACGCAAGCCAGTGTGACATAATGATAAACAATTAGTGAGGCAGACCAGAAAAGCAAAACAGTTTTGGGCAGGTGAAAAAAATGGGTGATGCAATGTGGTTTCCAATTGTCTGTTTCCTGTGTTGCACTGGTGATAAATAACAGACCCACATTCTCCATGGTTTAAAGACTAGCTGCCTCACACCATGTTATTTAAACAGGGGGTGTCAAAGAGCTGACAAAGTGGAGATTCCAAACTTACCCAAGCATCTTGAAATCATTTAGTGGCTATGTTATGTATGTGGTAGGTACCTCGGGGGTGTGTTTTGTGATTTCCCGAATAAGAGTGGCGACATTCTTCCGAACATATTCATCCGGGTCCTTTAGGCAAACCAGTGCTGCAGGGAATATTTCAGCCTCCACCACCATCTCGGCTATGTCTACGGAGTGCTTGGCGATTTGGCTGAGAGCTGAAAAAACCTGCCTCTTTAAAGAGAAGAAAAAATGCATTGTCAAATTAAGTCTGCATGTCATTGATTACAATATCTGTAGGCTCATATGTAGTCAAGTTTTCCAAGTGAGCTTATGAAAGGATGTGATAACAGACTTTATATAAAATCACAGCCATGGCTAAGTTCTCGGAGTGTGTAGCCACATAGCCCAGCATCATGATCCCCGGCAGGCGTACATTCCCTTTGGAGTCCCCGAGGTAGTCAATCACAGCTGCTACGCCCCCCACATTCACTATTATTTGGGACAGCTGAGTAGGAAACACACAATGCACACAAGGAAACACGCAAGCCAGTGTGACATAATGATAAACAATTAGTGAGGCAGACCAGAAAAGCAAAACAGTTTTGGGCAGGTGAAAAAAATGGGTGATGCAATGTGGTTTCCAATTGTCTGTTTCCTGTGTTGCACTGGTGATAAATAACAGACCCACATTCTCCATGGTTTAAAGACTAGCTGCCTCACACCATGTTATTTAAACAGGGGGTGTCAAAGAGCTGACAAAGTGGAGATTCCAAACTTACCCAAGCATCTTGAAATCATTTAGTGGCTATGTTATGTATGTGGTAGGTACCTCGGGGGTGTGTTTTGTGATTTCCCGAATAAGAGTGGCGACATTCTTCCGAACATATTCATCCGGGTCCTTTAGGCAAACCAGTGCTGCAGGGAATATTTCAGCCTCCACCACCATCTCGGCTATGTCTACGGAGTGCTTGGCGATTTGGCTGAGAGCTGAAAAAACCTGCCTCTTTAAAGAGAAGAAAAAATGCATTGTCAAATTAAGTCTGCATGTCATTGATTACAATATCTGTAGGCTCAGTCACCTTCAATTTGGCATCTGGGTTTAGGATCATCTGTGCTAGGTGGGCGATTGCCCCAGTGTCCACCACGGTTTGAGCTAGCTCTGGGGAGTGTTTGGCTATGTCGCTCAGAGCGGAAGCAGCAACCCTCTTCAGGGCAATTTCAGGCTCCTGGATGCATAACACGAGCAGAGGCACAACTCCAGCATCAACCACTGCCTGAGACAGCTCTGCACAGCAGGAGAAGAAATGAACAAAAGGAACAATGACAAATTGCGAGAAAGAATTTTAAAAACGACCATTTTATGCAAACTTGCGTGCATTATGTCTGGCAATGTAGCCTATTGCCCATGCAGCAGCCTCTTTGACCCCAGGGTCAAACTCCTCCAGGGAGATGACAAGAGCGTCCAGTGATCCACAGTCCACCACGGCCTGGGCCAATTCAGGGGAGTGCTTAGCAACAGCCCGAAGCACGAATGCGGCAGCTTTCTTATAGAAACGCTGTGTCTTTCATATCCCAGCAATCCAGAGGGAAAAAAACAAAGCAATTGACCAATAAATACACTAGAATGTTCATGAATCACCAGCAAATCTGCCTTTAATAAACAGTAAGCAATATATCACATTCTATATCATTCAATTACATAAAAGGACCTTCTGTGGAAAGTGTTTTATACTTCTGATGAGGTCTCTCTGACAGCGTAATAGCATTCTAACAATGAGTTTTAGAGCAAAGCCTTTGGACCGCCACTTTGTGTTTTATTTTCTCTGCTGGAACAGACCAATATCACACCATGTCTATTCATTTAGGCCAGAGGAGATCTGGACCCCGACTGAGCCTGGTTTCCCCAAAGGTTTTTTTTTATTTTATTCTTTCCATTTCTGTCACCTGATGGAGTTTGTGTTTTGTCTTGCCACTGTTGCCTTTGGCTTCCTTAGCTGGGGTCTAAAAGACATCATTTTGACAGCACTGATACTGTCGGATGAGCACAGAAATAACTTGAACTAAATTTGAGTTGAATAATGACACTATTGTCTTCTGGTTTATAGCTGAATCAAATTGTTCATAATTCATGAATTTTGCAACATCAAAACTGTTATTGAACTGAATTGAATCAACACTGAACTGACTCGAGGCTGAATAACTACACTATTGTCTTCTTATCACTGAATTGAACATGTTTCATAATGAATTAACTTAAAAGTTATTGAACATAACTAAACCAAGACAGAACTGACTGCAGTTGCATAATGACACTTCTGTCTTGCTACAACTGCTTTATAGCAATATTTGGATTTGCCTTATTTGCATCAATTCTGTTATTTTCCTGTTTAATACTGTGAAGTGACTTTGAAACCATCTCTTGTATTAAAGCGCTATAAAAATTCATTCCTGGCAAAGGAAAGATGTGGTCTTGAAATCTGGAGATGTTGTACTACCATGAACTTTAAATTTTCATGATATGTTCAATATGTACATTTTCAGTACCTGCTAACAGTACAGTAACAAGTACTGTTACTGTTTATAGTCATAGAGTTTAAATAAAAAGTGCAAACAAACTGTTTTTGCGTTGACTTTATACGTATCACAAAACATTTAAAGAATAACAGCACAAAAATATGTTAAAATGGAAATTATATAAACATGAATTGCTTGGCTGACAGTGTTAATAGAAATTTTTGCATTGCAAAGGCAATTTTAAAGGTGCTGTATGTAAGTTTTTGACTCTACTAAAGCATAAAAATACCATAATATGTTTGCAGATATTTAAAAAACATGCCAAGTTAACATATTTGTTTATCTGAAAAACAGTGCTACAGTCAGTTATTCTCCTTTGAAAATGTGTGTTCCGGGCCGGAATGTCGGTCTCTGTTTTGGTTTGTGAAACCCGCCCACTGCCAGTTTACCCAATTGTATTTCGGCACCCTGGGTTGCCAGTTGGCGGAATAATTCATCGTCAAGTGCGCTCGTTCCTGTTGGTGTCGTCAATCTGGCAACCTGCGTGTGAGTGAAGTCTGAGGAGGAGGGACCCGGTGAAAAAAACCCTCTCCAATATTTTGAATTTGGACTGCAATACCTAGTTCAACCACTCGGTGTCAATCCTACATACAGCACTTTTAAGCATGAAGGTTCAACACCTTAACACAAACCTATTCATTTCAATTAGAGAGGCTCCGCTAAAGAAACTCACGTTGTGTTCAGCCAGGGAGTACACAAGCTGAGGAAGAATGTCTCCCTTTACTACAGCCTCAGCTAGGTCATCGTTATAGTTGGCAAGCCTTCCGAGAGCCAGAGCTGCTGTCTGCTGAATAGTTGGGACTGCATCCAAAAGGAGAGGCCTCAAAAGGGACATTACACCTAAGCCAAAGAGAGTGAGCACATTTGTGCAGGGGAGAAAACAGGAGTGGAAAGACACTTGAGAGCAGATGAGGGGAGGATATACTTTCAAAGATTCAAATCATATAATAAAATATATCTAAACAAATGTTCTTCTAAGTTCCAAAAGGTATCAGGGTAAGCATGAGCATATGCATTCCTTATTTCTGTAATACTAATTAAAAATGTAACTTGTTGACTTCTTTTGAAAGACATTTTGTCTGGAAACATTCATGTGTTTGGGAGAAAATTAAAGATACTGATTTAGATCCTTGTACAAAGAAACATTTGCAATGGCCTCTTCCCCCCCAATCAGTCCTGAGTGTTGAAAGAGTTTAAATAAATATGCTCTTTCTCTACATTGTAGGTAGGGATAAATCAATCAGTCAATCCATTTTGAATTTAGTTGAGTTTTGTTAAGTTTGGAGTTGAGTAACTTTGTTTAAAAAAATTTAAATTATATTTAAATGATTAAATTCGTAATTTTATATACAAGAACAAGCAAATATAGTATCTACATACAAGCAAATGCCATAGCACACTTCATGCAGAAACCTCCCTTAAACAAAATAAAAATTTTAGACACTCACCTGCATTTTGAAGTGTTTCAGTATTTTGTGGTCTTGCTGCAAGATCTGCTACAGTTTGCACAAATTGTGTTCTTGCCTTCTGGTACTGCTCAAACACTGATAATAATAATAATAATAATAATAGACGAAATAAGACGAATCAGTTATGCAACAAACTGCAAACGTACGCCACCACTAGCAGTTTTAATTAATGTTTTAAATTTCTAACGTAATTAAGGATCTTACTTTCTCACCTTGCAGAATCTGTCGTTGACTCATAACGTGAGTATCCCAAATCGGAGCAAAAACGACAAAAAGCTGCGTGAATGCGACAAAAATGTACGTTTAAGCTTCCATTAAGAAACAGCTTTTGTTGTGACTTTTTAGAGGAGGCGTGCAACTGTTGTCTTGGCAACAAACCGGAAATGATAGGCACCGCGTTCGTTCGGTGCGTTTGCTGTCAATGCTTATCTAATGCTTATCTAATGATTCGTGCTGAAACACGCATATATGTTCAAATCAGGACCAGTGTTGCATGCAGTTTATGTCCAGATGTAATAGCGGGTTAAATAATCCCTAATTAGATTGAGATATTAAACAAGATTCAAAAACGGTCGGTGAATGTGGGATATCGGGACAGAGAAGCTGCGAGGCCGAACAGCTGCCCCCACATTAGTTTCATGGTTACCGCAGAGACAGCTGCAGTCACAGCAGCACTGGTATTTAGTCATTACTAGTCTTTACATTCGCAAATTTTCTTTAAATAACTTTCAGAACAGCAAAGAACTAGTGCTTGCTATAGTTCTTGCATCATATAGGCAAAAATTTGTCTACCGTCGAACAGAATACAAACTTTCCGTAGGCTACGTGATTGTCCATTTGAAAGTTGTGCTAATTGTAATATGATGTTATGATGTTTCACGTGGTCACATGTGTATGACCGCGGTCGAGTTATCTTAAAAGAGATGTGGTTTGTAATTAAAAGACACATGATTTGCAGGAAGCATGGTGTGGCTGTGAGTCTGCCTGCAGTGAATTCATTAACCCA
This sequence comes from Sinocyclocheilus rhinocerous, assembly GCF_001515625.1. Taxonomy (NCBI): domain Eukaryota; kingdom Metazoa; phylum Chordata; class Actinopteri; order Cypriniformes; family Cyprinidae; genus Sinocyclocheilus; species Sinocyclocheilus rhinocerous. The sequence continues at coordinate 1,109,851 of NW_015624543.1, read as the reverse complement.
CAAACACTGAAAGAAACCCACATAAAGGACAAATATGACAATTATTGTTTAATCCTCCTCAAACTTTAATAATGCGGCAATTTGAGCTTGTTACCAAATAGTTATGAATTCATAATTTCTCTTTCATATTTTATTGCTGTCTCTAAGCGTATGTTTCTAACATGACTTGGCCAAGCACTTAACACACTGTGTAGGCTATTAGAAACTATTTTGTATTTAGTTATATGGGCCTTAAATGGTCAAATCTAAGCTTGTCATTTAGGTTGTTATATCTGAACCATTATGACAAGTAATCAATTCATAAAGATTAAACTGACATATCAAACAAACTGGGCCAGCTCAAAGGAGTTTATGCCACTTCTTTAATGCCACTTCTGCCAAGGAATGGTCTCATAATGAGCAAGGCTTTTCAACGAATTTGTGTAAATACTGTTGAATTTAAATTAAGAACAAGTGGGCCTACATTTATTCGTAAGGTTCATCATGACATCAGCCAGGGCAAGGCGACGTGAGCAGAGAATATTACATATTTGGAAAAAGAAACTTTCCCAAAATTGTTCTTTATTTTTACAAAGACAGATTATTTGGAAACAAAATGAATGTAAAGTATACTATAGCCTTTGCTCATTCACTCGTAAGTTCAGTCAACATCACTGGTGATTTTCTTATGTCTTGTTTATTCTATAATAACTTAAGGAATTTATAGTATTAGTAAAGGTCCAAAAATATTTTTATAAGCTGTTATCGCTCTGTAACTCTGAATGGGGAGAAAAACACCTTGAAAGACATTCAGTCAGACTACTCATGGAAGTCTCAACACCGACAAATGTGCCCACTGAGAAACTGCCTTCTACAAGATTTCTAAAGTCTTCTAAAGACCATGTCGACGTACCAGATTATTACTGAAACTGTCAACTAACCTACAAATCTGTAACCGATGAGCTACATAACCCGTTAAACTAAATAGCTTTCATTACCTCAGTATATCAAGTCAAGCTTTCCTCGCCTCACGGAGAGATTCACCGGCAAATTTTTTCTAACGACTGACTGGGTACTTTGCACAGGCTAGTTATAAACTTGTCATCTGTTTGAGCTTTACAGTTCTTGAAGTCTGTAGCACCTGCCTCACAATACCAACAGACTATAGGATGTCAAATGCATTTGACCATAAATTAACCAGATTAACTACTTCAAATTTATTACCAGTTTATCACACAAGCATTTAATTGACTGCCATCCGCGCTAAAGCGTGTAGGCTATCTGTCTTTATGCGTCAATAAATAAATAAATACAAATAAATGAATTAAAATAAAAAAAACGGCTATTCTGTACCGCAACCACACTTTTATGATTATTTATTGAGGTTTATTGTCTACTGAGAGATGAGCTAATACTGGAAATGAAAAAAGGGTCCCCTTAAATACTAAAATGTCAACTTTTTGCACCATAATACGTATTGTAGGCCTACATTAAATATATTCGGATATTATGCAAATTCATGAAGATTTTCAGGTGTATGTAGATTTCTCTCTCTTTGTATGTTTCGAAGCAGCATTAAAACGCGAGAAGGCGATTTGAAAGTGTAAAATGTTTATTTAGATGTTTTATACTGTGCAACAGTCACAATACAATAGCTGTCAATAGTCTACAATCGACCAATAAGACAATGAACACTGAAGACATCAAAATGTTGTCCAGAATGAGAAATTGGGGGTATAACAGTGGCTGTTTGTCGACAAATTCGTGAATGTAATAGCTTGAAACAGTCTGAAAGATAGGCTATGTGCATATACAGGAATGGAGTATGACCTCGAGACCAAACTAACGAACCCGAACCGGCACAATGAAGCAAATCGTACAATAACTGCAAAAATTAAACTTGAATTTCAAAGAACTTTTAAATTATTCTTCTTTCTAAAAATTATTACGCCGACTACAACTTAACGTTGCAATTCTTCATTTTAACACGTAGTCCTAATATAGTATTTTGTCCTTTAATTTTGAACTATATATATGCCTTTCTTTGATACATTATTAAAGGCCAGAATATACCAGGAATGTTTAGTAACTACCCCAGAAAAGACAAACTAAAATCAAAAGTAAATGCTTTTTATCATGCTTTTAAAGAACATTATAATACACATGTAAATTACAAGCAACAGATAACAATTTGTTTAGGAAAACTGTAGATCGAAAGTAAAAACATATATATATATAAAAAAAAGTCGGTATAATTCAGTCATTTCTGCATTCTGAAAATGCCACAACCTCGCTCTGCGCTACACTTTGCAATCAAATGGGCCTCTAACGTTCTCACGCAAACTTAGAAATTCCAGCAATTTGTTGAATGAAGTGCGTCATTTTCACTACGTTAAAGTTACATGTAGAATATATTGATAATAATGACAAAAAGAAATGGATCTACATGACACTACGTTGGCATGGAAATAGCTGGATTATATCTGGCGTTGGCTTTATCGTAGTCCCTTATCATCCAGACGATGTGGAAGATCCGTTCAGCGCTGTCTTTCGCACTTTGTTGCCAAAGCTGAACTGTCGATTTGGGCTTGTCATCGTCGTGCAGTTAATAGGATTAGAAATATGGGTGAAATGAGGTTGTGAAGGCTGAACCAGTGTGCTTGGACTCGGTAGTGGTGAGGAGGTGGATGGAACTCCAGCGGGACTGCTTGCCTTATCGCTGGCTGAGTCGCTTTCAGAGCGGTTTGTATTGTTCACGCCATCTTGTGGATGGGTAATCTTCATTTTTTTACAGCTGGGCCGCACACGGTACTTCAGAGGCAGTGGTCCATTCTATGTAATGTGCGAAAATAACAGAAGGCACCTTATTGAATGGTGTTTGCTGAACAGCTAACATGCTCAGTCCACAAATGAACGAATTATCTAAAGATAAATAAATTACCTGCTTGAATAATACACTTTGAGATTTAAGACCAAGTGTGTAAAGTGAGTCAGCAGTCAGATTTGACAGTAAAAAAAAAACTACTCTTCTTAGAACTTACTCTTCTCCAAGTGTAGATGTAGGCAATGTCCATTAATGTGTAGTAATCCTTCAAAGGCTCATCCTCATACATAACTTCAATCTATTAGTACAAAGAACGATAATATTAAAAAACAAGCACCAGTCAATCAATATCACACCATAATGGACAATGCAAAATCAGCAAGTAAATAAATAACAATACCCTCTTTCTATAAAATGATGTGATGAAACACTGAACTACTAAACTTCAACTGTAACAAAAGGATTTTAAAAAGGCCAGAAACTGAAACTACATCTGTAATAGATCACATTACCTGAAAAGTAGGAGGTATATCCATTTTGCTTCTCAGAAATTTCCTCAAATGCATCACAGTCATGGCAGCAGGGCACTGTAAGTATCTTTTATTATTAACCTGTGTGGTTAATAATAAAATAAATAATACACGTATATTATTCAGATAAGCTTTACTATTGGTGTAATCTGTATCACCATCATTACAGAGAAAACAAGGCTTTCAGCAACAGCAAGCACTTCTTTAATTACCTCTTCTTTTTGCTTCTCATCTGTGCTGGCTTGCTGTTGGGCCCTGAACAATAAATAGTATAATTGTTGTAAATTAAATACTAAATGATAACTTTTCAAGTTTCATCTTTATCATTAAGGTTACACTAAAGAATGGCCACTTCAAGTTTATGTATTTATTTACACATGACGACAAAAATCACTTATACAGACATATGCAAACACATACCTTTGATCAAAAAACTCAATTGACAGACTAATAATTTCATCATCTGTGATGATTCGCTTGTCTTCATCAGCAACTTCTCCTCGATCCTCATTTGATCCATTTGCAGCTTTGAAAAAAAACAACAAAAGATGAATCATAGCTTAAATTTAAACAAAACAATTAGACTAAACAGTTGCACAACAGTCTATTCAAACAGCTACCCTAACAAAACCAAACTTATTTACTTATGTACATTAATTTACTTACCATCAACAGACGGATGTTCAGCATAAAAATCTCTCCTACGTTTCATTTCATCTGCACAGAAAAAGAAATTTCCAGATCAAAGCATGTATAAATAATTACAAACAATAAACACAATCTTTTACAGTGACTGACTTACTTTTGAAAAGACCAGGAACCAACTTGTATACAATGTCCTGTAGAGTTTTGTCAGACCTGTGGGGGGAGGGGTGTTGGTCAAACCTTTTTTGGGGGGGGGGGCTAGGCACTTCAAACAATGCTGCTGCAACCAACTCAAATTCATGTTATTTCCTAATTCTCATATTAAAAGGCATGATCAGAAAACACAATATACAGCATTTGAGATAGAAACAAACAAGATGTCTTGATTATTAGATGATTATTACTATGAATAACTATTTGCAGCAAGTGGAAAGATGTAACAGACAGTGATTTTAAAGGTTACCGAATATTGAGAAGTGGCTTTGTTTTGTGGACCTGTACATCACATATGGGACAGTATTTACTGGTTTCCAGGTACCGGACAATGCACATTTTACAAACTGAGGATCAGAGAAATGTCATAGTATAAGACACATTATCTGGATGTGTTGTAGCCTATACATTCAAATAAAACCACAGAAAAAAGAGCAGCACATCTCATATACTCACATGAGTGCAAGCATTCTATGATTGTTGTTGCATCTATGAAATATCCACCACACAAGACACACATCAAATGGGGATTGAGCTCCGTTATCTTGATCCTTGTTGTACGATGCATCGTCATGGGATGGAAACGACCCTGCAGGTGCATCAAAATAAGATCAGATTCATCAAAATACGTTTTGCAACTACAAACAACTGCCAGAGAGAAACCAATCATGAGGACTTAATTTTGTTTTTATGGGCTGTTGCGTATGAACGGAATAACAGAACTGGCGCAATTTTTAAGTCATCTCTTACACACGGGTCTTCTGTGCTGTGAAACGGCACGATTGCGATGTAAAACGAAAACATAGCACTGCACAACGCATCAGTCCAGAGGACAGTCTACGTAAATGAACTTTATGCGACGAACACTTCTTACGGTTTCTATAGCAACTAAAGCTGCGTTACATGGCAACGTACCAAGAAGCTGTAATTGAACGTTCTGCGTAGAATAGCGTGAACGCGCAAATTTCGATTTAAAACAAAAATCTCGGCCATTAAATATGTTAACGGTCTTTCAAAATTACAGTGCATCTTAAAACCTCGCATAAATAGCTGGAATAAAAGACTGAACAGCCACTGATGATGCTGATCTCCGCTTTGCTTTGACAGTCTCTCCCTCCTGGATCACTAATGTTGTTGCAGTCGTTCATTGCCCATGAATGCACCTTGCATTAAACTGATACCCATTTGACATCATGACTATCGTCATACGTTGCTATGTATGAGGCTAATTTCCGTTTGTCACAAATCCTGTTTTTGAAACACCTTACGTCGGGGCATTCACTGAGAGCCGAAGGCAAGTGCTATGAAGTGCTGAAGGAGCTCACAAAAATGCGAAAACGAGTAAGCAATAATTTTCAACAGTACACAAGTGACTACAAGTAGACTCTCGTGCTGGATGAAGCATACCAAAAGTAGGTTATCGCCAGTAGTTTAAAAAAATGCGTTTTATTGATTATGTAACTTGCTGTGAGATAATCATACATTAAAGGGTGATGTCATCTAGGTATGATAATTTCATATTAAGCCATCGGTCTATACAAAACGATTTTAAAGAACACGCCAGAAAAACAAAGCATCTGAGACTAATTCTGATGTTATTTCACGTGAGAGGATATCAAAACATAGTACGATGAATGGCCTATACTTCTGTAAGACAACTTTAAAAACATCATCAATCTACAGAGGAAAAAAATGTCAACCTGTGCCCTTGCTTATTAAATAAATAAAGGCGTTCATGATCTAACATTTAATTAGTAAAACATCCACCAGTCAAATAGAACTGATACAGTGCTGTTTGTTCTTCGGTTGGTTATAAAAACAAAACCACAAACTTTTTGAACTCTGACTAGACGAGCATTCTGGTGATGGTGGTGCTATATATGTAGGCTATAGAATAAATAACTGTAGAAATAACTGCCAGAAATGACCCATATACATGAATTGTGCCACGTGAGAATGTGCGAGTTTACAAAGCCTATATCGATTAATACAGGTAACGCTACCATAATGAAATTCCACCTGATTAAGCAGATGACAGAAGACTCGAAATGTTGACAGACCGTGTTAAAGTCATCAATATTATAAATAACACGTAACTTTAGATTTAGCTCTGACATTCGAGCGACATTCACAACTACAGGGAGTCAGAGAAGTGATTCTATTTTAAACAAAATTATTCACCCAAGTCTCAGGTATACAAATTGCGGTTTCTAAATCAAGACGCATATGCGCAAGTGAAAAACCTTGTTATTATTATTATTAATAATAATAATAATAATAATAAAGAATTCTAAAACAAGATGCCGACAAAATTCAATAGCCTACTAAATCATATTTTCTTCTTGACGTGACAAGCCACAGAAAGGCTTAGCCTACATTACAGTAGATATATAAATACGCGATTACTTATTTTTTGAGCTTATTATTTTTTATCTGAATGGTAAAGTACAGTACTTCGACAAATGTGTTTGTCAAAGTCCAACAAACTGATATAAGAACCATTCAAACCTTGTGTAAGCCAGGCTAAGTATCCTTCAGGTCAGTTGGACAAATGAAAGAAACCTCTAAAAACATTTTAAATACGTTAAATGAGTATCTGAGTTTAAGAATACGTGTTGTTTTATCAACCACACATCATCCGTGTAGTGAATGTTTGCTGTCAACCGCTGAAAGCTTTGTCCTGTATCCGACAACATGGACACGTTTAGGTTACAGTGTAAATTTAAGTTAAGAAAACACACAAATAGGTACAATTCAGTAAAACAACGAGTTTATCCGGTCGTAAACATCATACAGATTGCATATCTATAAAATCAGATAACTGCTCAATGTGACAATAAAAAGAAAATCCTTTAGAAATCAGCCTCACATGAACAGTCGACCCGTTTCTACGCGATTTCGCGTGCACATCAGGATTCATTAAAAACTAAACCGTTTCATTTAGCCAGAAACCCCAAGCAAACACAATGATGCCAATAACTGAATATTGTACAACAAATCAGGAATCATTCGTACAGACAGGATACGATATTACTAGATAAAATAACTAAAATCTATAAGCACGCGGAGAGACGGAGCCAGTGTTTCGTACGCGAGCCTGTCAGTTCCCGCATCTACTCTAACACACGTCTCCATTTTACGCTCACAAAAACATAGATGCATTTACAGCACAGAGTGTGAAATTAGACATTTGTAAGGGAAGATATCGAAGAACACATACCTTACAGAGCTGGAGCGAATAGTCGAGCCTGGAGGTGGTTATAGACAATGAAAGTTAGTCGATCAGTAGAAAATGAATACGAGCCAAGCGGCCATCTTGAAAAGGGCTACAGACGCTGTCAATTGCAATAAGAGAACAGCGGAACAAGGCGCATTTCAATAGTAATAAAAAATAGAAAAGGTCCGGTTGGGATGTGCTCGGTTGCAGATTTATAAGCGCTCTTGAATGTAGACTTCCCGCCAGTAAAACGGCCAGGCTGATGTGCGTTTTCTCTAGGCTAGCGCCTTCAGTCTTCTCTTCGAAAAATGCTGCGCTGATGGTTCAGTGGAAACTGACACCGTCCCCAAAATGGCTTGTAGTTCGACCGCCCCGTGCATCACGTGATCTAACTCCTTAAGGGTGGCCTGGGAATATGTGTCGGTGTACTCAGCGCTGCTCGCGTTCAGCAAATAACAAAGAAATGTGTTTTAAAGTCTGTTTGACCGCGGTCCAGCTCGTAAGGTTTACACAACAGGATAGGTTCTTGTAGGTCAGTTTTGAACCGTTTGCAACTTTTCTCTGCAAAAATCTCTATCCCTCAACAGCTTTGAAGAATTCATGGTGGTGAATAATGCAGAGGGCAGTACAATGTAAGAAATCTGCTCACGTTCCACTTATGGCCGGGAGTTCCCTATAGAAAATAAGTGCCATTTTGCTGCTACAAATATGACTCAATAATTTCGCAGAGGAACACAACCATTCCGCATATTCTCATTACCTTCAACGTATTATAAAAGCCTGTCCTGGCCCTCAACCTTAAGAATTTCCACTTTCTATAGCATATATAGACACAATGCGTTGCTTGTATCAGTAAGGGGATCCAGAGGTCAGACACTATTGTCGCATAGTTGTGACAAATGTCGTTTTCATCAGAAACATGCGTTTATCAACAAAGAGAGCTGACTGAGCTTTAAAACATAATTACACAAAGGCAGGTTTACTTATATCAAAGTGATTTTTTTATTGTAAAATTTATGAAAAGAAGCTACAGAATAGTCGATATATGCAAGAAGAAAAAACTTGATGGGGCACTGCGTCCTGAAGGAAAGACACGTTTGGCGCGTTGAAATGTATTGATCCAGGAATCAAGACTGGGTTGCCCTCTCGAGACTTTTTGCTGCGTCCTTCATTTTTCCAACCAAATCCTATACACAGTTGAAACAATCCAGATTATCCACCAGTAAATACGTGCACATGTTAATTCCCACCTTTATTTCACAAAGTCAAATTTCTGTATCTGAGGGAAACAAAATTAAAATTATACTGCAACACTGTTATTGTAATATAGTCTTATATCCAGTTTATGCAGTAGTCTTATGCCAAAGCACTCTTTCATTTAAAGATGGTCAATTGGTTGTCATCGTAAACCTCACAAGCTTTAAGTTTTACACAAACAAGTTAATAACATTATGAATTAACACCCTTAAATGAGAAAACAGCTATTTTTTTTTTAACTCTTTTATTGGATTTAACATAGTCAATCAGTCAACCTTGATCAAATGAAAATACATCGATTTCGTCATAATTTTATTTTTACGCAGTGACATCATGGTTTCAGTCTGCTAAAACTTGTGGGACTATTCAAAAAGTAAGCTACTGAGATATGTTACATGATTTGACCATGATTGAGTGCATGAGAATTTTATGACTATCTTTCAGACAATTCACCTTTGTGTCACCCCTATGACAAACACAGGCATCTGTGTAATGACTAAGATAATAAAATTGCTAAGCAGGCTTTTCCAGAGGAAGAAACCCAAAGTTTACATTTCAATTTCAGCTGTAGCTTAAAACAGAATTAATGAGTTATATCAATTAACGGTCAATAATAATAAAAACTATAGATAACTGTTTAATTATTTATTTCACGTCTCAATTGCGTCTGTATGTATGTTTCTTTAGACCGGACTTCTTGTAAAATGAGGATGCCCATACAAAATGTAACTGTAGGAAGATAAAATAGCCTCTATATGGAGGCTCTGCTGCTTATGAAATAACATGACTCAAACAATAAAACCGTGTATTTTACCCAGGCCTTAAAAAAAAACTCTTAATCAGCGAAGTAAACCATGTCATGTTAAATTGTCTTTAATAATTACTTGAGGATAAAGCAAAATAATGATCATGCAACTTTGTCGTTTTCAATAAATACCTGAAGTTGTTCCATGGTGCAACTAAAATTAATTTCCGAAGAAGCACCAGCCCTCTGCAAAAGTAACCAAAATTTATTCAAAGTGAAGAAAACAACAACAACAATTACTGGACATATAGATATTAGCCTATTTATGTATCTACAATTACATACCTCGGTGTTTAAGGAAATCAGGTATGACGGCTGATTGACTTTATGTACATGACTATTCTGCAGAGAAAAACAATGGTTATGAGATAATGAAGTATTGGAAACACTAACTAATTTATAGAAACAACTACCTTTATACAATACTCAAGACGCCATTCAGCATCCGTTACATGGGGAGGACATGTATCAATGCTGAGGAACATAAAAGATGATAGTAAAAAAAATATATATATATAGCCTATTGCTGCAGATCATACTTAAAGTTACACAGATTTTGATTTTACACTCTGCAAACAGGAAAAAGTCACTAGTGAATTGGTTGTGGTAGGCTATAATTCCATCAAATAAACAGGCTACTTATGTAACAGATGCATTTTACAAAAATCTATACATACAATTTCTCACCTTGATAACAAAGATTCCAATTTTCTTTTGTTTTTCTAATAGAAAAGACATTTTTAATTTATCCTACTGCAATGCAACTGTAATTTCATTCAGAGGAAACGGATCAATGCAAAACATTAGCCTACCTGGAATGAATTATAAAATGTGTCCACTCTCTCATTCAGGAACTTGGCGTCCTCAAGACACGAGCTAAAACAGTACACGACATTTTTAGAATGGAAAAGTAAAATAAAGTGCTAAACAGTTTTATATGATCTTAAAAAGCCCATTTCGGATCATGTTACCTAATTGTTGATTTATCTGCATTCTGCTTAACTCCTTCCAGAATGAAGGTCGTTGCCGCCGTATGACAGTGTTTCAAGGTAGTCTGGTCAATGTGCTTCAATTCTGGGTGACCTGCAAGAGATTAAATTTGCTCTCAAGAGAAGCTTTTGTGTGTGCGTGCGTGACAGAGAGAGAGAGAGAGCGAGAGAGAGAGAGAGACTTACGTGCGTTGTTTTGAACGGAGCAAACTAACAATGCTTTGACAATACAAACGTACAATTATTTGAAACGCCAATTTAGCGCATTACTTACAAAAGGAGAAAAAAAAGAGACAAAACATTAGCGGATAACTAGAGCAGATGAGTTAATAACTACTGTTTTTACTTAGATGAAAGACATACAGGCTACCACATGAAAGCGTTTGGCCATAACCAAGTAAATATTCATGAAACCGTATACACATTTCAGTTCTTAAAAAGGAATGCAGTGGTTACCACACCATAGTAGCTAATTCGGCTAAGCGGAGGGTTCTTTATTGTACACTACACTGTTAGCACAGTATGCAAGCCACAAGCAAGGATGGCGAGCACAGTCTGTCAGCCCTTGCATAGCTTTAGGTGACATATAACATGCGAAGCCTTAGAAAATAACATCAGCAAGAAGACCCAGCGCAGCGCGACTTCCTTCTTGTCTGGAAAGCACCGGAAGTAATGTAGCACAAAGAAAAAAAAATCTCAACCATCTTACCAAGAACGCTTTCGCCTCGAGGGGAGACCAGACTGTCGAATGCGACCTCCGTGAATATCGTAAATGATTTCTGGTCGAACACAGTTGGATCGGCCAGGGTTTGAAGCCCTTTCATCACTGATTCCGACAACTCCATTTTGAACAGACTCGCAAGCCTTGGTCACATGAGCGCGTCAGCTGATCTCAGGACTTGAATTGTCGGAGAATAGAGACACTGATTCACAACGCAAAGGCCTATATACTTGCTGTTTTGCATTATATTATTGACATATAACCAGGATAAAAGCACTCGCATATAAATGGTTGTCAGCGCGACTCTAGCGAGATTCCGCATTTTCAGTACGCTACTGCCTGCTGGTAGATGTTTGTCTGTACATCCGTATTTCTACTGCTGCATAACCTGTCTTTATATTCCAAATTATATTAGAAAGATTCTTGAGCAGGTAGAATTCTTAAATGCCTTAGCGCAGCTTCCTTACTGCTTTTTGATTCAACAAATTAAATACCGCTTTCAGTCACCTCATAATTTGTTAAGCGACATAAGATCTCCTGTAGCTAGGCTATTTGTCCACTTGACACGCTCAATTCTGACGAGCGACGGCAGCTCTGGCTGTTACTCTGTCTCCTTTGGAAGATAAACCTTATAAGTTCCTCTTAAACTACCTTTTTTGTTTTACTACAAAAAATATAACATATTGTTTTACAAAATATAGAAAAATCTATCTACTTTTTAACCATAGTTTCCAAAAGCAATGATGGAAGAACTGAACTTTTGCAAAGCGCAACCTCCTTAAACTTTTTTAAATTACATGGTTTTACAGCTTGTCCCGCTCTTAACCATTTACACCCTTTAAAAAGAAAAAAAAAGTTCTTTATGTCACATGGGTTCTTCGGATTAGTGGTTTCTGCGTTCTTTAAAAAACAAGTAACTCTAACAATTTCTCGTACGACATCCGGTTGTAAATTCTATTTTGGCTCTAAAGGGAACCTTTAATTTGTGTAGTGGTTAATTACAAATCAGCTTTAAAATATTAATTCATATAAATGTTGCACTAAGTTAGTATTCCTATAATATAAGAATATACCCTTAGGTGTTTAGATATATAATAGACAAGTGCAAAATATTTTACTATGTATATAAATACGATTATTTTGTCTCTTTATGTTCAAGATTTCCGAAGCAACGTTCCAATTTGATAAAAAAAAGAAGAAAAGACAAGGTTAGACAAAAGTTTGCAGATGATCTGCTCTCCATAATGTGGAGAGAATCTGTGGTGTTCATCAAATTAGTTGTTTATTATATTTAATCTTTTTTGCCAACAAAAAATACTGAATGAATGATGATGTCCTTATATGTATTTGAATGTTTGTTCTCTTACATTTATTTGTTTGTTTATTTATTTTTTTATTTTTTTATTTCGTTAATTAATTCATTCGTTTAGGCCTACATTAAATATTCATTAAAGTACAACCCCTTAACGAGATAATCTATATAATTTATTATATAAATCATTATTTTTATTTATTTTTATAATTATATATTAATATGAATTTATGTATTATTAATTTATTATTCTATAATTTAGTAATATTACACTTTTAATGTATAATGTTTTATTTTTATTCATATATGTTTGGTCAACCATTTTCTCAAACTGCATGCGATATCAAGACGTTATACAATAAATAATAATCTTACGGGTGTTTTATAATTTTTTTGAAATTAATCTTTTTTAACATCGGATAACATAACATAACATGCATGTACTCGGATAAAAACATTTTATAAACCTTGCTTTGCAACTTTTTGATATTTGAAAAAAGCCTTAAGATTCTTTAAAAAAAAAAATCCTTTGATTTTATGATACGCAAAAGAGTAGGTGGCAGGCTATTTGCGTTATCACCCCGAGGTCAAATGGCTTAGGCTATAGAATTTGCATGATGACCCATATTAACCAGTTTTTTTTTTAGTTAAAGAAGCACAGCAAATGTAGAAGAAAAATAAAACCGTCTTATTAAGGTCATTGCTCTGTTGTCAGAATGGGAGCTTCGAGCACAATTTTAAGGCTAAACTGCAGCCCGAACATAAACTGTCATTATAACATCGTCTGTCTGTCGACCTTGTCATTTCAGAGGAAGTTGCTCACAGCCACTTCACGACAGCAGTTAAACGCTTCCAGTCACTGAAGAATACAACAGGAAAAGTACCAATAAAGCGTTTCTAAAAGAATTTCAAAATGCAATTCAGCTAGCTGAAGATATATATTTGTCGAACCTTCAAACAGAACAACGGCCATTTTGGGTAATGCCCTGACAAGAGACTGTGCAACAAAATGGATGTGACGTGCACTTATTAAGTGTTTCATAGAAACAATTTCAGATACCAAACAACCAGCTGTTAACTATGGGGTTCTTTAGCAGCAAATGTTTAGAAGAAAGTTCATGCTAATTGAGGAAAACTATGTTTAAATTAACCTTTTGCTCCACTGGTGCTTTTTATTAGGGGAGGAGATATTTAATAGCTATTAGCCTATTGTTATGGACTGTTTTTAAAATAACAATTGTATTGCTTCGCCATTTTCTTCACAGCATATAGGCTAGCAAAAGCTTTAGGGTCAATAGAAGAGCATATAGCAAATTATTAAACATATAGCAATGCTTTAGAATTATTATGAGTATGATCCAACTAATATACTCGAGTTGAGAGAAAATTGGCACTATGAACAAGGTAAGTGTAAAAATGTAAAAACGAAAGATAAAATATCCTGAAGTCTGACCAATTTTATTTCGCTTGGTACTGCAGTGTTTCTTTGAAATGAAAAGGCATTGTTCGTTGAGGTTGCATATCTATTTGTTGCTCCTTTTTATTTTAGAAATTTCGTAAATGATAATTAATAGTGTCAAACCACAAATTGAAGTCAACAAATATTTAGTTTAAATGTAAAAATTCGTTAAATCACTGAATTAAATTTATGTTTTAACTACGCTGCTCTCCTATCTGAAATTAAGCTCTTAAGTCTCTCATTTAAAGAGATAAGCAATAATAGTCAACACTATATACGAGATCCTATATAAATAAACAAAAATCGGCTAAACAAAAAAAATAAAAGCCATTTTAATTTTTTTGAAAAAAATTAAATTAAAATTTATTTGTAAAAAAAAAAAATATATATATATATATATTATTTATTTATTTATTTTGCTTTTCAAACATTTCAAACGTTTCGCGTGACAAAGGTGTTGTAATAAAGGAATCATGTGTTAGGCCACGTACATATTCACAGTCAAGATTGATTTTTGACACTTCATCTAACATTTATATAATTTAAAACCAATGAATTAGAGTGTGTTACAACTGCTGCGTTTCTGATAATATACACTTGTATAGTAGCCTATGACAATGTAACTAATCTCGAAGTGGCTTGATTTTAGGTTTCTCTAATTACTAAGAGAATCTATAATTATCATTCAGGGGAAAACAATATTTATAGAATATATGTTAATTGTTTAACAGGAAGATAATGAAGAATAAGAAAAGAGATAATAATAATAAGATAAATAAAAAAATAAAAAAATGAATCCAGGAAGAGGAAGAAAAAACATATCAGAAACAAATACTTTTCAGATAAAAATTAGATTTATGAATACTAAAAAGGTTAATTTAAAAGGAATTTTTACAGTTTGTCTGTCAATGTTGTAAATTTAATTATTTAACTAATATTTACCAAATTAATTCTGTAAAAATAAATAAAACAAACTGCACAACATTTGTTTTGTATGATTTGTATTTTTTGTATTTATTTTTTTATGTCAGAATAGCTGTCAGGACATCTCTCGTGAGAACAAAAGAGTTAATCAACTTCAACAGCATAAAATGACAGGACCGTCGATCATCGGTGTAAAGATAAAGAAAGTTGGCTGCATTGTGAGGTGCGGGAAGACTAATCATTACGTCTCCTTTAAGACACGTGAGAGGGAAGTTTCGTTATTTGTCTTGTTCTTGAAGGAAATCATGTCAGTTCATATGCGACCGTTGGCACTAAACATGAGCATCATGTTATTTTAAATATAAGGATGAAATGAGGACACGTCTAGTTCTTCACAATGTTCTTTGAATCGTCAATGCACATCGCCAGCCCCAGTTGTTTGGTTAATAAAAGTAGGCTAAATACAGAAAATGCATGTGAGGAAACGTTAATTGTTACCTCTGTAATTGTTACCTTTTTCGAGATTAGAACTTTGCTTTCATTTGCACACACAGATGGCTTATTTAAATAAGTGTCATATGATCTTGTCCTCGAAAACGCAATTCCCACGATCCTCAAGTAGCTAGATTTTGTGAAGACTACTGTAAAGTGGTCGAAGACAGATGAACACATCTTGTAGGCGCAACACCGCATTTCGCTATAGCCTCAAATCACAATAACCCTGTTTGCTTTGGCAAAGCGTTTAACTCCGGCTCGTTAGGGCTATTTGTTCACTCACCACTTGCAAAGGCTGAACGTATAATAAAATACACGTTTGCTCACTTCCCACTGATACTACTAATGACTTTGCCCCCTCCATTTTACAAGCCGCTGTGTTGCTTCATCCTGTGACTGTGGGCAGTTTATTAGTGAGGTTTGGGAAATCCTAACGGCTCTTTGTGCCAACCCTTGCTCTAGCTCATTCAGTGTGAGCACAGTGCCAAAAGTTAGTGCCGTGAGTCTCCGCCCTTCCCCTCCAGTCCTACATCTTATTCGTTAAGGAGTAAACAGACCACGAGCTGGGCGAGACTTGTTGCTTCATATCTCCGTATTAAGCCACATCATACCATGTTTTTTCTGCATCCAGAATGTTGCTATGGCTCTAGCAATCAAAAGTCAACATCTTGAAGGCTCAAGTAGCTACATTTCCGGAAACACAAAGAGGCCACCCCTCCTTTAAAGCTCAAAACTGACAGATAATCAGATTTTGTAAATCATTTTGAGTATTGTATATTGCGCATTATATGAGTTCTGCATTCGGCGCATTGTGCCACCACCGTTTTAAACAGCCTCACTGTGTGTGTGTGTGTGTGTGTGTGTGTGTGTGTGTGGAAGTGGTTTCCAGAGAGTGACTCTGCCCCCTATAGGAACTAAAGCCCTCTCTTTTTGTTGTGGACCAAACTTAAAAAACAGTCAGCTACAAACATTTTTTTCCTGCATCCCGAATGATGCTACATGACCTATCGAGCAATCAAAAGACAACCAAATCAAAGTACATTTCATGAAGCACAGGAGGCCACCACTAATTTTAAGCTCAAAACGGACAGATAACCATGACTTCTGTAACGCTGAATTTGAAACGAAGTGCATGCTCTATACAAATACATTTGACTTGATTTAGCGTTGTTGAGCTTTAATAACGTTGATGCTTGAACTAGGCCTATGTGTATGTTTTCGACCATAAATATTTAATTGCAAAATGTTTTGCCCACTATCAATCAAAACAACAGTTTGTCAAGATGAAATGAGTTATGAAATTTGACCAGGCAAAAAAAGTACTTTCTTTCTTAGTACTTGTCAATAAATTGTAAATAGGCTATGTAAACTGTCAAATTAAACTAATCTGATATATATGTGATAGTGGGTTATTCTGACACGATTTTAACATAACCCCTATTTTAATCCTATTTAAGGGACTAAAATTACGTTGTTTCGTTGCATCACGAACACCACGTGCCAAAAATCATAAAGTGCCCCTTTTCGTGCGAATATCACACGTAGGCCGCAGACCCGCGCGCACACAAACATATAGACCGTGATAGAATAAGCGGGGGCGCAGCCGTGGCCGCTTGATGGCAGTGGTGGGATATAGTGTGGGCGTTGAGTCAGAAAAGACGTCGTGTTTTTGACCGTAATGGCCATATAGGCTACTAAGCCAGTGGTGAAGGACAATGACCAAACGGCTGGGCAGTCGAGATCTGAAATATGGTTGAAATTCACAACCAGCGAAGAATGGTGTTGCACAACTTCAAACAGTCCGGTTTGCTACTGTACTGTTACAATTTCTGACAATAACTGTGATCAATTCCATTTATTACCGACATATTGCTAAGTACGCTGCCTCAATGCTTATCTCTTGCTACACTGCTTAGTACTTTGTATTAGCAATGTCGGTTGAATAATTTATTTGGTAGGCTACGTAAACCAAATGTAAAGACTTAAGATGATGTTATGAAGAGTTAATTAATTAAGCATTATTATATATGCTACATTGGCATATTTTAATATAGGCCTACTCATATAACCCAAATTTGAAGTAATTCATATTGCTTTAAACATTTATTTAAACATTTTCATTTTGCATGTTTTCTTCGACCTAATATGCCAGTGTAAATATAGCAATAAAGCTTGCTTGGATTTCCATTACGGCGTTTTATTTTTGTAGAGGCACTATACAATCCACAAACTTTTAAAAGACATGCAGAACTTAAGTCTATTCGAAATGTAAAAAAAAAATCGCATGTGGAAATTCGTCCACATGCACCCCGAATGCTGCTTTGCGGTCTGATTTTTATTTGCTTGTCCTGCGAGCCTGGTTTTACAATGTCGCCGCTGCGATTTTCCTGCGACCAAGTGGGAAAAGCAGCCGCTCAAGCACACCATATTACCCGCTGTTCCTCAGCATTCAGCGGAACGGAAAAATCGGCATCCCTCTTTTTGACACATTTAGAATAGTTCCTGCTCTTCCCTCATACATCCAGGAACTGGCATTGCATGCTCACCAATTCGAGTCACTCTTTTTACAGTGTTATTCCCTCAAGTGATGTAAACATTTTAGCAGCGGTCGCAATCGCAGTTGAACTATAGCCTACTGTATAAAAGACTGCTTAGTTTTTGTATCAGTTGTTGATTTTGCACAGGCTAAAGAGACTTAACAAATCCCGCAGAAGCAATTTTGTTAGATTGACTGTTTTAAACAGCAAAAAACAAGAATCGTTTTATTCCTTTTTAGAAATGCAGAGAGGCATTACACAAAAGGCGTTAGACACTAATTAAATTGTCAGCACTATTCAGGTTGTTCCAAAGATCTTCCGTTCAGTTATAAATTGGTTATGTAACTCCTAGTCCCATTGTTGTAGCTTCATGCCAGTTCTTATGTTTAACTACAGGCCTATAGTCATAGAGTTTTGCCTGTGTTTATAGGTGGTCGTGAAAGGACTTTGTAAAATAGAAATGGGAACATTTTAATGTGGACTCGAATGCTTGACGTCGGCCTACTGTAAATGTGCTCGCACTGATGTTTCGATTGTCAGCTTGGGTTTAAATCATTAAAATTTTAAGGCCCTCAAAACAACAATGCATAAGACCACTGGAAACAAGGTATTCAGCGGAGCTGATATAAATAATCGCTAATACTGATGTTATTGTGGGGTTTCTTTGTCTATCACTCTCTCTTTGCAACACATTCACCACACACACACACACACACACACACACACCAATCAGTGGGTTTTATCATGTTCTCAACAAGTCAAATGAAACTAAAATGACAAAGTTTCCTTTTCTATTGAAGCTCTGAGGGTGATTTCTGTGCCATTTCCCTCTTTACTAATGCGGCACAAATTAAAGCATTTTACAATCAGGCTCACGCGGACCACGAGCTCTCAAATTCCTAGTGCAGGAGGTCCGAGCAGCTCTGAGGCGAGGGATCGGCTTTCATATGCGCGCTTTAACGCAAAACGTTCTCTTTGTTCCCCTCCTCCTGCTTGAAACAAATATCTGTGCAGGAGCTTCTCTTCTAAAAAATGTTAGATGTGTAAACAAACTGTGTGTGTGTGTGTGTGTGTGTGTGTGTATATATATATATACCTTTGTGTGTGTATATATGCTATGTATGTATCAACCTTGTTACAAAAATCTGTTACAAAATTGACAACAAAATTACAACTGAATTACACCAGAATTCCTCCTGAATTACACACAGAGAAATCATAGTCAATATCTATATGATTTCTCTCTACAATTATTTCAACCCCCATCTTACAACACCCATTACCAAAGAGAAAGTGGTGTTGCTGCCCTCCTTTCTTTTCTCTCAGTAGGCCTCTCCAATGCTTCGCCAGGGGACCGGGGTGCTCTGATTGACAGGCCATGCTTTGTGTTTCTATCGGTCTTTAGAAGCACTCTGCTGCAAACAGACAGACGGCCCACTGCATGCATGCCCCCTGACCTGACAACCTCCTGTTAAACAAAACAAGAATGAGCAAGCTACTCATAGCACATAATGCTGCATGTTTGGTTTGTCTTTTGTTTATTTTGTTTTAGCCAAATAGCCTAATGTAGTAATTTCCAGAGCACATCTAGACTTGACTCTTAAAAATTGAAAATAGTTTCAACATAACCTTAACATACAAGAAAATGCTAAATATCACCTATAAAACACTGTATAAATGTTGTGATTATAATATCAGTTAACCTTTCAAAAAAAAAGTAATAGAAAATTGCAATTGAATAAAATGGAAAATTAGATCATGTACAGGCAAATATCTAAAGGAATTATTTTTCTCATATATACAACTAATGGTACAAATACAGGTCAGGCTATAGTGCTGCAGTTTCTAACCCAGAAACGAATTAGTATTATAGCACTTCCAGTTCCATCGTCCATTGGGATTTTTTTTATTATTTTATTCTATTTTTTTATTTATTGAATGGATTTTTCTGTTAAATGCCTGAAAAAGGTTTGTGGCTAACACAAGCTCATATTTTCATGTTTTATTCTACGACATAAAATGCACTGCATGTTTGGTTTGTCTTTTGTTTATTTTGTTTTAGCCAAATAGCCTAATGTAGTAATTTCCAGAGCACATCTAGACTTGACTCTTAAAAATTGAAAATAGTTTTAACATAACCTTAACATACAAGAAAATGCTAAATATCACCTATAAAACACTGTATAAATGTTGTGATTATAATATCAGTTAACCTTTCAAAAAAAAAGTAATAGAAAATTGCAATTGAATAAAATGGAAAATTAGATCATGTACAGGCAAATATCTAAAGGAATTATTTTTCTCATATATACAACTAATGGTACAAATACAGGTCAGGCTATAGTGCTGCAGTTTCTAACCCAGAAACGAGTTAGTATTATAGCACTTCCAGTTCCATCGTCCATTGGGATTTTTTTAATTATTTTATTCTATTTTTTTATTTATTGAATGGATTTTTCTGTTAAATGCCTGAAAAAGGTTTGTGGCTAACACAAGCTCATATTTTCATGTTTTATTCTACGACATAAAATGCATCAGTAATACCCCCTTGTGATTTTTTTATAGCTTTTACTTGAAAAGGCAGTCGATTACAAGTGGCTAAACGGGACTATAGAGGTTGTTGGGGACATTAAACATCATCACGCTGAAACTAATCTTCTCACTAGTTTGCTTCTACAGCCTCATTGTGTTTATAATCCCACTCTTGCAAACAATTTTAACTCAAACCTTTTAGGAATATGTAGTTTAAATAAAGACTGAAAGGGTTGTCAGAAACATAGTGGTGACATTAAAGTCATCTGACTGTGGTGTCATTTACTTATTGCCTATTATTAGCTTTTTACTTCTGGTGATTGTATTTACTTCTGGTGATTGTATTTAGGTGTTCATTTGTGAAGATTATCATGATAAACAAAATGTGTAATAATCAAATTTGTTGATCATAGAGCTTATTTTCTGCAATATTCAAATGCCCATGGAAAAATTCTATTTTAAATAGAATTCCACAAGAATTCTAAATTCTTTCCGTTATGGCAATCAGGGTGATACTAACTTCTAGGAAGGCCTTCAAAAATGCATCATCAATGCAGCACTCTATTTAAAACAAAGATATGAAGCAAATGTTTGAGCATGCACTACATCTACATTTTGTGTAATGGTGCAGCAGTGGTGGAAAGGTTTCCCTGCCTCCCCTTCTCCTCCACTGGACTAATCCTCTGCCGTGCCCTCCATGGGTCACCTGCACCGCCTCAGGTGTCCAGAGCTTCTGTCTGTTTGCTTGAACCCAGTCCACACAATCCGCAAGGTGTCACTTGTATGTCCATGAGCCATACCACACAAATTCAAGCACCGGGGGGGTGTGAGACAGAAGAAAGTGGATGTCATGTTTAAGCGAGAGAGCTCTGAAATGGTCATTAGGCCTGAAATTATCATCATCTGGTTCCACTGGGGATAGAGGAAATCAAACATTCACATACACACATATGAGGCAAATTATGTTCTCTAACCATATTTGCTTCAACACCAAGATTTCAAGCTGCTTTGCAGGGAGGCATTCCATGTTTTGCAGATATGAGCTGATTTTTCCTATTTGTCATTTTCACATGAGTGTATTGTCAGCGGTCTCCGCAAAGGATCGATCTACAGCTTAAATCTCTCACATGTTGGTATTGGACATTTATGTATGTTCATGAATATATATGTGCAAAAGCTCTTAGAGTGTGTTTGTGCATGTTTTTTTTTGGCTAATCATACTCTGTTGCCAGATATTTTCTGTCATGGAGCTGTCACACAATCAGGGATGCCTGTTTTATGATTTTGGTGGATTTTATGTGCGAACTCCAGGAGATCTCTGAAACCTGCTTGCTCTGTGACAAAAGCTGCCCTTTTTATTTCTCAGGTAGTCAAATGCAGCATCCCCTCTGACTCAATATCCTTTGCACTTCAGGTATTGATCCTCTACCCTGTGTGTGTGCATGCATTTCCCTGCCATCCCTTGCTTTTTAGCCGTCTCTCTCTGTCTGTCTGTCAGAGAGCTAGGAGTGATGAAATCTCTCTGTCCCCGTGGCAATAGGCGGCACGTGGATTGAGGCCAGTGCTAGCAGATGCCTGATCTACGATAATGTCCATTGATAGAAAAATCAATGTGGCATTGATTCCCAGCATAGTGTTCAGAGAGTAATGGAAGTGGAAGTAAAAGAAAGAATGGGAGTAAAGGAAAAAGAATAAAAAAAGAGGTGGTGAATGAGTTATCAGGAATATAGTGGAAGGCGAATCTGGTTTTAAAACACTAGAGGAAAAAAAAGAGAGAAATTAATCTGGAATGAGAGAGACTTTAGACTCTTTCTGGCTCAGTAAATTTGCTCCTGGCAGCAACGTGTGCAGAAACCCTATGGATTTAAATGGAGAGAGGCTTTAAATGGAATTTGAAAGGAGGAAGGGTCGAATAAGGAAAAAAATCAATTTCCTCCGAGACTGAATCGCCTAATGATGATCTGGAGAAGTTAAAATTTTTCTCCTAATTGCCTGTTCCCTGAACATGCAGTTCTGTGCGTACGCTACTGGGTCAACAGACCATTTCACTTAATTGGTGGAATATGTTCTGTTATTCAGTTCAGTCTTATTAGAGAAATTGGTTTTGAAGGAAAAACGCTTGTAGAAATCAATATTTACTGCAAACTTTATAAAGGAAAGTTTTAATACCTAATTTTTCAGAATTATTACATGTAATGTCTTTATATTTGCACATTCACTATATATATATTTATATATATATATATATATATCTATATATATATATATATATATATAAAAGTTTCTTTGTCTGTGTGACTGGAAACACAGAAGTTGCTGTGGAGAATAGCAGGATTGCCTGGCATCCTGATCACTATGGCGACGCATGGACAGTCTCCCCGCTGCACACTCGCTCCCTCCCCAATTCTGAAGTGAAAATGGATACCATAGCAACGGCACACACTGTTTACAATTTGTACTCTCACTTCGTCACTGGCTGTTGATGGCTTCAATTTACATGTACATTTTCCACAAGCATAAAAGAAATATAGATATTCGTTAGAGTGAGGAAAGGGTCTTTGTCCTGCACTGGCAATTAAAATTAACAAGTATTATAATTAGAACAACACAGGTACAACAAAATATTCTTGTCCATGTTTTATGAAACCAATGAGTTTATTTTGAGATGCAGAGAGACTTTATTCTAAATACTACTACAAATAATAATAATTTAACACCTTAGATTCCAATTTGAACCACTTTCAGAGTGAAAAAAATATATCTATATCTTACTAAAGTGTTTACTTAATTGTTGATATATACCAACAAATCAAGTATTTTGCCAGATTTTTATTTATTTATTTGTTTGTTTATTTATTTTTATTTTTGCTACTTGCTATTTTACAGAGACAGTCAACCAATATTTTTTTGCCTATTAAGTAAAAAAGATTAAGAGGGAAAAAAATAGTAGGATGCTGGCAGCTCCCTGGACCTCACGCTGGGTACACTGTAGGGAAATGGATCCCTTACCAGGAAATCTATTAAATTATGGCACACCACCGTGCCAGGCTTTGAGCCACTCTCTGTTTTTAAAAATTCCTTATTAGCTGTAATTCAAAAATTACAATCAACATGGCTTGAATATAAAATTGATAATAGTAAGAATAATGATGATAATAATATAAGGGCCAGGCAGGCAGCTGGTATGGGTCTGAATAGTGTTGGCTTCTCGTGCTCCGCTCAGCCTGATGGTTAATCTAGCGCTATGTCCATCGTAGGGTTCTGCCCCAGGGGATATAGAGAGAAGGGTGTGCATGCACAGAGGTTTCAGGAGCGGAGGGGGGAAGGTTAATTTACACATATTAAAGAGGGCAGAATTTCTAATTAAAAAGAGATTGAAGTTGATATATGCCGGTGTGTGCCTGACACACTGTACATTCTGATTGTGATAAGTCCTTGACAGAACAAAGAGGGCGCTCCCTCTCCAGTGACCACAAAGGCAGCCGTAGTCCAGGGCGCACTAACCCCTCATTCCAAATGTCCCTTAAGGTGCTGTTAGTATGGAGGAAATTATCAAACAATTTTAAAGGCAATTTGAGAAATTAAAGGAGTATTCTGAACAAGATCGACAGCAGTCGTGGTATAATGTTGATTACTGCAAAAATTAATTTCCAGTTGTCTCTCCTTTTCCTAAACAAAGGCAAAAATCAGTTACAATAAGGCACTTACAATGGAACTGAATGGGTTAATCGTTAAAATACAGTATAGCCACACAAGACAACAGTTAACAACATGCATGATAACATGATTTTTGCATGAAAATTATCGCTTTTTAACCTTTTCTGTTTAAAGTTACATCCAATTTTACAACTTAGTTACCATCACAATGTAACAATCATAACCATAAAACAACTGTAAAATTGATGATTTAAACAATACTTAATGTAAGCGCTTTTATAAAATTATAGGCTTCACATTTCTGCGTATGAAATTTGTATTGAATTGTTTTTATGGCTTTAAAGAGATTTGAACCTTCTGTCCAGCGGTTTACATATTCATGTATTCACATTAATATTCATATTAATGTCTTATGATTGTTTGCAGATTTAATTAACATTATATAAAAAGGTGGGAAAAGCAGTTTTTAGGTGTACGGATAATTAAAATTTTAGAGAACATGTTTTTATTATTTCATAAACCTGAGTAATATCTTTTATTTTGTTTGAAATGCAGAGCTTTGGAAATTATCCAGTCAAAACAGCCATTTTCTAAGGACCCATTACCACTCTCCAAGGTGATTGTCATTGTAAAGCAGTTATTTAAAATTAACCTCAGTGCTAATCCATGTAAAAATGTAAAAGTAAATTAATTGTCCTACCATGACTGTAACCAGTTAATTGCAGTAGTTTCGAAACAGACTCACTGAACCTAGTTCATTAAAGACAAGAATTTGGCCGGTGTATTTCTTCAAGTCATTTTCTATTACAAGTTATGCAATCAAATCCTAGATGGGCCTTTCACATATTGTGGGGAAAGGCTATTCCAGCCTGGGCCTCATTGTTTCTGAGCTGAAAAGCAGCAGTTCTTTCTCTCAATCCCTCTCCCCGGCCTGACAGTGGCCATTATGTGTCCTATGCTGCAGCTTGATGCAGACAAAGCATAGCAAACACCACTAATTGTGGGTGTTGTGTAGCTGCCAGTGTTTGTACGGCCCCCCTCCCTTAACATTAAGCACAGATTCTTTCCCAGCAAACCTAAAAGCATCCAAACCGTTCACATCCTGAAGGACATAAAACACATTCACATTTTGTTATCTTTTGTCTTGGACTTGATTTGGTCCCTGTCTCTCATGTGTCCAACACCTGTAGTTACAAACTTTGCTATCATGCACAAAACCAATAACAATAAAACATGGCAAGCCAGAAGACACACACAGAACGTCTTAGTCAGCTAATCCTTCAAAACAAGTGTCCTCCACTCTGCAAAATACTGGCCATGTGGCTCAACAAATGTCTAAGAACTAAAAGGCAACCACACTCCTTTTTTTTTTAAATCATAGATTGAGAAAAGATGTGGACTCTGGAGGCTTAAGGGTTTAGATTCTGATCTGTGTGCATGTTTTTATATTTATTTATGCCGTACTGTGGTAAAAACCTGATTTCTTTGCTTCTTTCAAGTCGATGTGCTGTTATAGGCCAGTGAGTTTGTGGGAGGTCTCTGCACTCATAGATTACATTGATAAATGCACACCTGGCATTCGATGACCTCATCCTTTTTATATGTCAGCCTTAGGTTGACCATGTTTTAAATGGAAAATGCTGTGGAATTTACAGGGGTTTTCAATAACAGAGTAGTTGTCACACAAGATATTCCCTGATATATCTGAATAACAAGATTTTTCGACACTGCAAGCTGTGCCTCTTTAGTTATGTTGCAAATATGTGATACCAACTGATCCAAATTCAAAGAGGCAGAATAGAAAAGATAAGAGAATTTTTACTTCAAACAGGTTCCTCTGTTGTCATTTAATCAGGCGCAACGTTTAATATAGTCATGTAACATTAGAAAGTTCTGAGTTTATAATAGTTGAACTGTTTGTTAATACAACCATACCATCTGTAGCCTATTTATGCTTCTCGTAAAAACGCCAGTAAAATGTAGGCTACATCCTCAAAATACATAGCATTGTTTTAAAGGCATAACATTTCACAAGCGGAACACACTGGAGGCATTTAGTCGACCCCATCCTTCACACACACACACACACACACACACACAAACGCACGCGTTTATTTATTTTTTGTCACGGTTGGGATTTTCCATTTACTTCATTAACTAATATGTTTATTCAGTAGTTTATTTAATATGTCCAAACTTATGTACCCAACTCAAGCTAGACGCCATACCTCTTTGTCGATCATCAGATGATCAAAATGTAGGCCTATCTTTTGAAGCGATGGGAGTTTAAGTGAATCCCTCGCAGCCTCGGTTTCATTTCGTGAAAAATTAAATAAGGCGTCTACGCTGAAAATAACGGCATTCAGCGCGACCTGAATATGTCTAACAAATTACTTATAAGTTTATGTATTTGAGTTTTACTTAAATTACATTTTTATGATTTTAATACTGTAATTATTAATTTAATTAATTAAAATAATTTTAATTATAATTCAAAATAGTTTCATTCTTAAAACTAAAGTTTCACTTGTTAATTCTGCCTTTAGACTTTATCGTCTAAAATCAGCATGACCTGGCCCCCCTCTTCCACCCCAGATGCACCTCTGGTTGCTTCTGCACATAGCCTACACAATACACACTTCTTTCGGCGTTCCCTCCAAAATTAGCGTCAGTTGTGCCGATGTTCTTGTTTTTAAATGCACCGAATCTTCCTGCAGCTGGTTCCATGGTAACGCGTCATCTCTATTCTGCATATACTCCGGTAACCAGTATGGTCTTTTTCTGGAGTTACTGGCCACATACAGCGAACGGGCTTGTCTCTCTGGGAGTTAAAGGGTTGAATAATTAATGAAGTCTCCTGAGATTTGCAGTGGCCCAAAGCAGCCTCTGTCCATGACATGCATGTTCACTGCACGGCTTAAAATGAAAGAGCCTGCTTACTCACACACACACACACACACACACACACACATCGCTCCCTCAAGAGAGTGGCTCCGCAGCATAATAGTGACAGTTGATTCTAACTCACATTTCCATAATTAACAAGCTTGAGGCAGGTGAGCCTATCACTGCATGTCTCTCCTGACTCAGAACAAAATGAATAGCTTTTCTTGTATCAAGAAATTATATGCAATTTACTCCTTCTCTGGGACATTATGGGGAATGAGAATAATTTAATGTAGCCTACACCCCCTTCTGACTATTTTATTAATTATGATGGGGGCTGCTCAGATAATGAAGTGATATCTATTTTTACCCCATTAGCCTACATGACGTTTCAACACTACAGTGTCACATTTATCAAGTTGCCTGGAATTATAATGTATCTGTGCTAAAGAGGTTGGTTGTTTTTAAAATGATTTTTCTTTATTTATTTTGTTTTTCTATAGCCTACATATACAAACTTTATTTA
Organism: Sinocyclocheilus rhinocerous; assembly: GCF_001515625.1. NCBI lineage: Eukaryota > Metazoa > Chordata > Actinopteri > Cypriniformes > Cyprinidae > Sinocyclocheilus > Sinocyclocheilus rhinocerous. The sequence goes on along the minus strand of NW_015624543.1, from coordinate 1,082,343 downwards.
AAGTAAGGTTACAACAAAACAAGAATCTTTTGTATTCATCACCTCCTATGTCTATTTTATTTATTTGTTTGTTTGTTTGTTTGACGGGCATGTTATTGTTATTAAATTTACTATACAAACTGTCAACTGTGGTTCAGAACGGTATGTTACTGTAAAATAATAGTGTTTCAATGTTACAAACATTATGGCAAGACATTTTGTTGACTGTATTTACAGATCCTAACTGTAGGCCTTATGTCGTTAAATCGTATTGTCAATATAGCAGCTTATTAAAATCTGCATAAAATGTAGTCTAGTGAAAATATCTCATGTGCACAATGGAAAACCACATAAATCCTCAAAATTGGCCTTTCCAGCAACTGTTGCCTAATAACAACACGAATACAAAGCAAAGACTCACATAAACACAAATCACAATCAACAACACACTAAAATAATGATAGAAAAGGGGAAAAAATGCAACCTCCAACTTCCCCGTAAATTATAGCCTAATTCAAACATACGTCAAAAAACGTATTTACACATTTTTACAGTAAAAGCACAAGTGTCTTTTAAAATAGCATTCATTCACTTTACCATAAATTAACGTGTTTTACTGTAGAATTTTTGCATTCTTTTCCCCTTAAAATTTCTAACAATTCTACAGTGATCTTATAACAGCTCTAACGGCCAGCATAAATAACACAAACATTCATACAGCCTATTATTTGTCTTTTGTAGGCTAATACTTACATAACAAAATGCACGTGTATTTTTTTTAATTAAACCTTACCGATTAAGGTTATATTTTGTCATTATTTTCTACATTTATGGATAATTATCAGTGTATCAGCGTGCGTTTGGAGGCTTTCTAGCGCGCTCGCTGAGCTCCTGTTCCTCGCTGCTGTTCAGCTCCGGCTGCGGCAGTCAGAGGCGGCAGGGAAAATCAGCACACACCGCTGAGAGGCCTGCTGTTACCGAGCACGACCGGAGGAGCACACAGAAAGAGTGTGTGTGAAATACACGTTTGTGTTTATACGCGTTATTTATGGATATGATGGAAAGGTGTTTATGTGCAGCCTCCACAAAATGAAAAAGCAGTATGTGATATTATTGATTAGAACGATTTACTTCCAGTGAGGACATGCTTCCTGTGCCGTATGCTCCTGTGCAGATCCCAGAGACAGGGTGACAGGGCAGATTAATGTCACGCAGGGGCTCAGTCCCCCTCTCTCCCCCCATGCAGAGGTCAGTTCCCTCCGCACTCACGCTGCCTCCGACCGCCTGGAACTAAACCACCGCGGAGATTCAAATGGTCACTTTACAGTACGGATAAAATTATATTTTTATTAATTTATTTTTAGATCTTGCTGTATTTTTTTATGAGAAATACTGCTGTTCTTTCGTTTTATTTAAATGAACAGTCAATTGTTTACGGGAGACGCCATCATTTTAACCAATTGTAAATTAGCTACAGAGGTAAAATCACTTTCATAGAGGGTTAGGGTTTTTTATGTATTTGATTACATGTTAAATAATGCCTGACCAGACTGAGAGGGTTGTAAAACTGTCCAGTGTACACAATGGCAGTGTATAGGCCCATTTATGACAATTTACATTTGAAATCAACACACACATATTCTATATTCTGTTTTTAGTGTTGTTATACTTCATGTTTTTGCTTCATTTCCATTTTTCATGGAAATGTTTCCTATTTGTTTGCATTTATGAATTAAAATACTTAAAATTAGGTGGTAATGGGGTTGTTTATGAAAAGCATAATTAATTTGAACAATTTCCTTACTACAATAAATTCTTGACAAAAAATTCAGATGTCTGTTTTCTATTAATGTTACAGCCCACTCCTATAGTGAAGTAGCTGTAACAGCAGCATTTTTTTTGTACTTCACACAGTACATTTCTAAACTGCTTTTTAACAAACTGCCTTTGTTACAAACACAGCTGGAAAAAAATGTCCCCTCCTCTATTTTTTCTGACATTATTACAAGCCTGTATGACAACAAATAAGTTGGCATGTCTTCTTCAGTATTAATTCTCATCAGTTGCTCTAAACTTCTCAGTGTGTATTTCTTGGTCCCGTCGGTTTAGGGGTTTAGTGGTGGGGGTGGTGCCGTTACTTCGGAAGAAGAATAAGCTTGTCTGCGTATGAAGAAAGATGTGTCTGAGACCCACCGGTGGACCCACACTGGGACCATTATCCAACAGGAGTGAAACCTGTGGGGGTCCATGGCAGGAGCCGTGGGAGGGAGGCAGTGATGAGTTTGGGGGAGGCTCGGGACTGTACCCAGCCCTGCTAATCTCCCTCAATGGCGGGGGAGGACACATACTGTAAGGACGGAGAGGAGGTGGAGAGTGTACGATGGGGCCCCTCGAGCTGGCCGAAGAGCTTGAAACACGGTGAAACACAACTGCACAGGAGGTATTCAGAATGTGAACACAGCCCTGAGCAACTCTAAAGCCTAATAGAAATGATTTACTGGTAATAATAATAAATTAATTGAAAAATATATATTCGTAAATTATTTTTTATCTATAATATTATTATTTATAGTTTTTACAGACACTGAAAGATGTACACTTTATTATTTTTTAAAAATAATTTATGAATCAAAGATTTGATCAAGATTTCTCTCCTCCAAGCTTTGTGATTTAATAGATCACAATTATATTGATACTTTTTGCCCATATTATTATTTTTATTTTTGTCAAACACTAAAACAAGATGTGTAACATTTTTAGTAACACACTACATTTAAAAAAAAATAATAATTTAAGATTTGATCAAGATTTTTCCTTTAAGCTTTCTTAAATAATAAAAAAAAATCAACTGTATCAATACTTTTTTACTTTTTTTTGTATTTTCCTGTCATTTTTTCGGTTTCATTTTTTTTTCTAATATGATTAGTGCTTTTGTTGTTTATTGTTTGAGATCTACCCTGTAAATCAAACAAACAGTAAACCAAATCAGAAAATGAATAAACATGTAAATAATTAATCACGCAAACAAATCTTCTGCTAATAATCCCACCAAATTATTAATGGATGTTTTATTTTTAGCAATATTTAGCCTATTTATTTAAATATAAAATATTTTAAGATTATAAACAATTATTTCAATATAAACAAACAAACAAACAAACAAATATTTTTGTTTAGGCACCCAAATAGACAGAAATGGCCCTTTATTGGCTACCCAGGAGAGCCAGAGCTGGTGTCCCGATAGGCCTCTGGCAGACTGATTGAAACCGTTGATGTTGGACAGGAGTTCAGCTGGAAACAAGGGGGATGGGACTGAAGAGGGGGTGTGTCCAAACTCCCAAGATGTGAATGAATAAACCCGGAGGAGGAGGAGGAGGGGGGTGCAGCTAAGAAGTGGAGAAAGATAGAGCATATAACAAGCAAGAGAGAAAGACAGAGAAAAAAGAGAGAGAGAGAGTAAGTTAGAGAGAAAGCAAGCGGTGGAGAAAAATAGAGAGCAAGTGAGAAAGAAAGCAAGAGGGGGGTGGGGGGGTGGCGGCGGCGGCATGTTTAAACAGCCTGGACGTGATTGGTCTGATAAGGCAGGAGAGAGAAGAGTGTATGTGAGAGGGTGGAGGGGTGGAGGGGGATCAGTCTCTCAATCTGACTGGGAGAGGAAAGTGAGCTATTAATTACTAAAGCAGAAGCAGATGTAACAGAATGGTGCCTGAACAGCTGGAAATCATCAGCATGAACCAAACAGGGAGGAGAAATAAAGGTGGGTGGGGAGAAGAGGGAAAGAAAGAAAGAAAGAAAGAAAGAAAGAAAGAAAAAGAAATGGACAGTGGGATGCATTAGATGTAGATTGTAAAAGCAGTGAGCAGGATATTTGGGTTTGATTTAATAGTAGTAATAAAACAATCATGTGGCTTCGGTGATTCAGAATCATCTGGAAGGATGTTTGATTGGGCTTTTAATCCTATTCAGTTTGTCAGCATAAAAATGGATTAAATGACAACTGGATTTTGATGAAGAACCAAAAAGAAGAATGTGACAGAAATTGTTGTTATTGCTATTATCATTTTTATAAACTGCAATTGTATTTACAATTGTATGCAACTGTACTTTTGCCTATACTTTTTATTTATGCTTTTACGGTTTGTTTGTTTTTTTCCCTGTCATATTTGTCTGTTTTCATTCTTTTCCTAATCTTTTCCTAATGAGTCCTTTTGTTCGATTTGTTGTTGGAGATCTACCCTGTAAATCAAATAAACTACAAGCTAGAAAATCATGCAAAAAAAAAACAAACAAAAAAAAACATTAGAAACATAGAAACATACAAAAAACATGCAAAAAAAAAAACTTTTTTTAAACACTAAACTTTATGTTCCATAGTATGTATCACATAGTTGTCATTCACACACACACACACACACACACATATCATACATTATATAATTAAATTAGTTACAACAACATATATAATAACATTAACATTTAGGTACAGATGAGTACAGGAACAGAAAGAATAGGAACAGCAGCGAACTGAAGCAAAGCAGGGTAAGATTTCTGTTTACAAAAGTCTGCTCCAGTAATTCACCTCAAATATTTGTCTCATCCTCTGAGCAATTATTAGTAAATTAAACGTGAACATAATAAAACCTGTCTCTGCCTCCCCCACATTTTTAAAGACAGGGCGTCTTTAATGGCATAATTAATTAGCAGGCTGGAGCTCAAAACACACATTTTCATTGTGGTCGAATAATATTCCTAAATTTCATTTTGACATGGTCATTCGGGGGTTATAGTTCTGGCGACAATGAGAAAGAAAAGGACCATAAATCAGTCACCTCCCTTTCCAGCAGCTCTGTCAGTTAGCAGCTTTTGTTACCTATACCTGTAAGCTGAATCCATTCCTTACAGGCAGCAGGGGTGAAAATGAATCGTCCCTAAGGATCTTCAGTGGGTTTTTTAAAAATCTGGATCACCCCCTCCAGTGCACCTGGTCGAGAGAGAGTGAGTGACACACAGGCTTTAGCAGCTCTCTGTCCTCGGCCTCCTATTACCCCATCTGCTCTCTGAGCGGGCATTAACACAAAGCCATCACTAACTGGGTGGGAAAGGACTAAATAACTAAATATTTGATTTATCACTGTCGTGCGAATGGAATAAAAATATTATTAGAGGCTTACTTAAGAACTCACGTTTAGGTCATAAAAGAGTTCCTTATTTCATGGGAAAAGCGCGACGGCGCCCCACAAAATGTGACGTTTTACAAATTTCCAAGAATGCTTTCTTCTGATTAAAATTAAGCGAAGATTTTTCAGATGTGTGAATGCTGTCACTGGCCCCATTGTGTGCGTGCCGCTTTTAGGGGTCAGGGGTCAGAGGGTGGTCAGTAGTTTGGACAGCTTGATGAAGCTGAGGGGAGAGAGAGGCCTGCTGTTCCCACAGCAGGAGCGCTCAGAGCTGGGCAGGGACAGTGGGCAGGTCCCTGGGGGCCATGCTGAGAAATGGGTTCCACTCACCAAATAGCAAACACAAGGACAGACTGCAGAAATATGGGGGTTCTTGAGTGTACA
>NW_015624543.1:1052872-1075233 GCF_001515625.1 Sinocyclocheilus rhinocerous | reverse complement strand
TTATGTCGGTGTGCGGGGGGGTGGTGGGGGGGGGTTAATGAGTTTAGTGTCTGTTTCCTTGCTCATAATTGAAGAAATATGCATGTGGCTCATCCATTGACCTTTATATGTCCAGCACAAGTAGTATAATTTTAATAAAGGTAAAGAGTTCTTAATTTCACCTAGATAAATGGATATGAATGGCATATTTCATTCAATCTCAATGCAACTTTCATATGGATTTAGTTTTGGCATCTTTATCAGGGCTGTGATATTCATACTATAGACTGATGACGTGTTTTTTTTTTTTAATGTAGATTTCAGAATGTTAGTTAACACTGCTGTGTGAGTTGACATCTTTCTCTCTTCTTACCAATGTATCAATCTCTGCATTTTTCATCTTTTTGAAAATAGTTGAAATTCTATGGTGGATTCTTTTCTTTTGGGGCAAATGGGAATGCCAAAAATATATTTGTTGTAGTTTCTGTTCACCACTATACAAGCTGACCCAACTATGGCAACTTCTGCTTTAGAGAAACCCTGGAAATGTGAAAAGGGCCCATTGTAGTTAAGGGCCAAGTGTTAAAAGGGATAGTTCACCCCAAAAAAACGAAAATTCTGTAATTTACTCAACCTCATGTTGTTTCAAACCTGTATGTCGTTCTGTTGAGCACAAAGGAAGATATTTTGAAGAATGTTGGTAACTAATCAGTTTCGGTTCCCATTGACTTCTACTGTTCGGACCAAAAAAAAACAATAGAAGTCAATGGTAAAAATGGTTGGTTATCAACACTTCAAAATATCGTCTTTTTGTGTTCAACAACATAAAGAAATGCACACAGGTTTGGAATGGTATGAAGATGAGTAGATAAATACAGAATTTTCATTTTTGGATGAACTATCACTTTAAATTATATAAAGATATTTATTTTAATTATAATCTAGAAGCACTTCATTGGCACTGAATGTAATGCCTTCGCATTTTAACAGGAGAGATCTGTAATTGGAATACTTGTCATGAGTCTGAATTACGAATGACTCATTCTTTTAATGAAAATAAGTTTGCAAGTCCATTCTAGCATACTTTGTTAGCATTCTTTGCAAGGATTTAAAAGCATGAAAAAAAATTCTGTTTTGCTTATGCTAAAACAGACTGTTAAATAAAAAAGGCACTGCAAGATGCAAGAATTGTAATAAACATTTTAATTTATCACTGAAAAAAAGCGCAACACTACAATCTCAGTGTTCAGAATTTCTTAATATGAATCAGGACTCGTGTGGTTTCACTTTTGATGTTTTAAATACAAACTTTAGATTTTGCATAATTTCTGTACAGATACATGAGAACGTGGACATACCACATCTATAACATATAAAACCACATCAATAAAACGGTGCAAAAAAAAAAAAAGAAAAAAAAAAAGTCCCTGCACATACAAAAATAAATTAATACACTTGATCCAGTCACCAGTCTTGTGGAAAGCCTATTGGAAAAGATCTGAACACACTTACAGTGCTTTGAAACAGTCCTTCACACCACTAAGTGAATCACAAATATGTATTTACAACAGAAAAGAGGTAAAAGTGTGCTAAACTAAATCGTATTTATTCCGACAGCTTATTCTTAATCCAATATGCATCTGTAGATTTACATAGCAACAAAAGGAAAAAGGGAAAATCAGGTGTATGTACAAGACCACAAAATTATCAAGTAGGCTTTTTTCTTTTTTTATAACGTCAAACACAAGACATGTTCATCAAAATGTTTACAAGACTCAAAAGAGGTGAGAAGTTTGTACAGTAGTATAAAAACATTTTGCCAGTTGAGCATTCGAATATATCACCTTGCGCCCAACATGCAACAAATGCAAATAAATAAGAACGGAATAATAGAAAGTAGGCTTCAAAAATTATTAATGCAGCACAAAATCCGTTTTTTTTTCAGTGTAGTCACTGTACAGGCAGAGATCTCTGGGACTCTCTGAACTGGTATTGCCCGAGCGACGCCGATTGGTATTAAATCTTTTCAGAAAAAATGGATCGACTGGAGGAAAAAATAAAAAGGGAAGGAGAGAGAGAGACAGACTGGCAGAGTCTCCAGCGCGCGGCCCCTCGCTGAGAAGTTGGAGATCGCGGGCCAGGCACTTGGGCTCAGGGCCTAGTCTGTGTGTCCTGGCTTGAGAGGTAGTTGCTCTTCAAAGAGTGCAGCAGGGTCAGTGAGACAGTTTGTGGACCTTTGGGATGCCTCCTCACAGGGGAAGCTCACGATCAGGATGCAGAGAAGGCCTTCATGGTGCACAAATGTCTGATCGCTTCATCGCTTCTTAGATACACAGACGGACAAATATATAGTTTTTATTGAGATTATCGTTACGTTTCTTGTTAAAGGGGTACAGAGAGGTAACAGCGGTGAGCAGATACTGTTCCAGAAGCATCTCCATCTTACAATCCCCATCCGAGACCTCGATCTACACTTTCCGCCCAGAGCAACTTGCACCAGTGTGTCATTTTCAGCACACTGGCAGGGTGAGAGAGACCGTGTGTGTGCGTGTGCGTGCACATATTTGTGTAAGCCTGTCTTTTGGCCCCCATGGGATCCAGTAAGTTTACAGCAAGTGATTTACTCAAACTCAGTGCAGCATGTTGTTTGCCAGATGGGCATCAAACTGGCAAGTGTGTGTATATATGAAGGCTGGTGCTGGTGAGGGTTTCGTGCGGTGGGTGAATGTTCTGGTCTTGCTGCTCAGATTGCAAGGCTCTTGGGGTGGGCAGATGAGAGGGATCCATAAGACAGAACTCCTCCAAAATGTTGTTTTCTACATCAGGTCTTCTCCTGTCCTGTCACAGACACCGCCTTCTCTCCCAGTCTCTGAATAAAACACAAGCACAATTTCAATAAGTGATTCTCAAAATTTGTAAAATAAAATGTCAATAAAATCACTTTTATAATAAATATATTTTTATATAAATATATGTGACCCTGGACCACAAAACCAGTCATAAGTCGCTGGGGTATATTTGTAGCAATAGCCAACAATACATTGTATGGATCAAAATTATCGATTTTTTTTTATGCCAAAAATCATTAGGATACTAAATAAAGATCATGTTCCATGAAGATATTTTGTAAATTTCCTACTGTAAATATATCAAAAATGTATTATCATTAGTAATATGCATTGCTAAGGACTTCATTCGGAAAAATTTCTCAATATTTAGTTTTTTTTTTTGCACCTCAGCTTTCAGGTGTAAATCTGATGTATAAATAAAAAATATACAATAAATATAATACAATAATATTAATACAAAATTATAATTATTGTAAATACTATAATAATGATATATGTATATATAATTATAATAATGTAATTACAATGTATATTATATTATATTAAAATATTAATATTAAGAAAATGTTACAAAATTATATATTTATTTTAATATATTTATATTACTATATTAATATATACAATTATGAATAGATCTTATATCATTTTTATTTTCTAATAATTATTATTGTAAATGTATTACATTAATAAAACACAATACATTTGTTAGCATTTATACATGAATATAAATGTATTATAGCATTCTATTAATGTAATACATTTACAAAAATTATTGAAAATTATATAAAATAATATATATTACCACAATTATATATTCATATTAATTCATTCATATATTACATACACACAGATACATACATATATACACACACACACATATATATATATATAATATTTAATCAATCCATATTATAATTATATTATAAGTTAATACTTTTGTCTGTTTGATAAATGCAGTACCAACTCCAGTTTTAGGAGTGTTGTTGTCGTTGTGCATGGCGAGGAAGGGGTTTGTGGCGATGGCTGGCTGCGTGGCAGGCAGGAGGCTGTTGATTGGCAGCTGCTGTAGCTGAATGTCATTCTGCTGCTGCTGCTGCTGCTGCTGTTGTTGCTGCTGTTGTTGCATTAACTGATAGAGCAGAGCCTGCTGCTGTTCCTAAACAGACAGACAAACAGAGTATGATGAGATGTCTAGACAAAGACGACCCACAGCCATTAATGTAATACATTTACAAAAATTATTGAAAATTATATAAAATAATATATATTACCACAATTATATATTCATATTAATTCATTCATATATTACATACACACAGATACATACATATATACACACACACACATATATATATATATAATATTTAATCAATCCATATTATAATTATATTATAAGTTAATACTTTTGTCTGTTTGATAAATGCAGTACCAACTCCAGTTTTAGGAGTGTTGTTGTCGTTGTGCATGGCGAGGAAGGGGTTTGTGGCGATGGCTGGCTGCGTGGCAGGCAGGAGGCTGTTGATTGGCAGCTGCTGTAGCTGAATGTCATTCTGCTGCTGCTGCTGCTGTTGTTGTTGTTGCTGCTGTTGTTGTTGCATTAACTGATAGAGCAGAGCCTGCTGCTGTTCCTAAACAGACAGACAAACAGAGTATGATGAGATGTCTAGACAAAGACGGCACACCCACAGCCTGCCCACGGACCGTATGATGCATATTGCACAGAACAGTGGCAAGAGTTTCCTCAAAATTGCAATTCCAAGCTGCCAGGATGCTAAAATAAACACTTCTGAGGAAGAAGCCATTGTGTCGTATGAGTTTTGTGGCATTGAATCATCAAAAGATAAGGTGTTTGTAGGATTCTTATAAGTAAACATGCATATATTTTGTGGTCTTGGAATCATGTATTTAAATCTATTTCAGACTTATTCGCCCCTAAATGTTACATTATATATCATTCAGACAGCATCATCTTGACTAATAACAAGGATCATGGCCAAAATAAGCTGCTGTGTGGACTTTATGTTATAAGTCACATGAACAAACAGACTCTAGACTCCAAGGCTGTGTAAAGGAGTGTGTGTGCTAGTGCTCCTCTTACCGGTATGACCTGCTGAGAGTTGAAAAGCTGCTGCAGTTGGTGCTGATGGAGGAGGATCTGCCTGTGCTGATCGCTGAAAAGCCTTGCTGCACTGCAAACACATATACATAAGCCCTCATAAGCAAACTAAATTGTCAGCATTTCAGAAACTTCTTGGCCATGGCCACACAAAACTATTACATATAAAATAAAACCCCTCTGTATGCTAAAGTAAAGAGACTGTAATCATAACTAATGGTCCTGTTCTTGCCTAAGGGAGGGCTGTTTAAGCTGGAACTTGCTTTGAAAACACCAGTGGTTCAATCTTGAGTACACAATTTTGTTTCAGAGGCAGATGTACAGGCATAGGAACAAAATGAGCAAGTGAGAAAGAAAAAGCCAAAGCAAGCCAATCCTCACCTGGTTTTCGCAGTGGTCATGCTGCTGCATTCCGAAGCGAAAGCAAGAGAGATCGGGAAGCAGAAGAGTTGAAGAAAATATGAATGCATTACACAATGCCAAGCAGTATGAATGAATCTCACAAACATGTCCAAGTCACAATTCACCCCAAAATAAAAAGAAAAGAATAAATGAAAGAAAATGTTGAATTACACAAAAAAAATGCAATATATAAATAGACTATAATATATATTTCTTAAAATGAGTGATGGCTGCTGAAAATTTAGTTTTGCATCACAGGAATAAATGACATTTTATATGAAAACAGAAAAGGACTTTTTTATACTTTCATAATATTTCACAATATTACTGTTTTCACTGATTAAATAAATATGTTATAACGTATAAAAAACATAACATACATTTCATTTCTCTTTTGCTCTGGGGGTAAAATATGAACTGGCCAATTTCTTCGCAGTGGTCATGCTGCTGCATTCCGAAGCGAAAGCAAGAGAGATCGGGAAGCAGAAGAGTTGAAGAAAATATGAATGCATTACACAATGCCAAGCAGTATGAATGAATCTCACAAACATGTCCAAGTCACAATTCACCCCAAAATAAAAAGAAAAGAATAAATGAAAGAAAATGTTGAATTACACAAAAAAAATGCAATATATAAATAGACTATAATATATATTTCTTAAAATGAGTGATGGCTGCTGAAAATTTAGTTTTGCATCACAGGAATAAATGACATTTTATATGAAAACAGAAAATGACTTTTTTATACTTTCATAATATTTCACAATATTACTGTTTTCACTGATTAAATAAATATGTTATAACGTATAAAAAACAAAACATTTCTCTTTTGCTCTGGGGGTAAAATATGAACTGGCCAATTTCTTGACAGTTTTTGTGAGAAATCCACATCTCCATCAGCATCACCTGCCAGTTTATTACTAATCCAGACTGTGGCATCTAAAACATTAATTATGGATCCTCAACCAGTGCCTCCCACTCCCTCCCAAAGTAATCAAATTTACTCTTTAACAAAAAGGACTCTTAGTGCAAAGTCTAAGGCGGCAAGTGCCAGTTTGTACCTGTTACTGAGACTGTTGGACATGGGCAGGGATGTGCTGGTAGCTGCTGAGGGATGGGGCAGGGGGCTTTTATTCTGGGCCAGGCTGGGGGAGGTTTGGATGACTCCGTTTAGGGCACCCACGATGCCACTCATGGCCAGGTGGTTCCCCTGCAGAGCGCCCATCAGACCCGTCACCCCGGCTATGGCAGGCAGGGACGAGTTGGCATTGCCAGGCTGGATGGCCACCCCGGCCATGCCGACTCCGTTCATCTGCTGCTGGGGGGGACTGTGGGCCGCAGACGGAGGGGTGGAGAGAGAGGACGTGCTACTTCCGCTACTATGGCCACCAGACAGGGGATCCTGAAAGAAAGAGAAAGAATAGAGAAAGCACAAGAGTGTGAGAGAGAGAGAGAAAAGAGAGGTCAACGTGAGAGAGGCGCGCCTCCTGAACCTGTCCAACCAAATAGATACAGCATAATTTCAATCAGACTTATGCTGCAAATCATTTAAACATCACACAGCCACCAATTATCCCATGAATCTGTCATTACGATGCAATTACGTACTACACCATCTTCAATATAGGTACGTGTAATTTACATTGTAGAGAGATGGGTATGTGTAACATGGTCAAGACAACATGGTGATGAGATGACACCAACTTCATCAAGCAATAACTGTAACTATATCAACATGCAATATTTTTGGAAAATGATTTGAATTTTGTTAAAATAATTATTTTCATTGACAAAAAGGAGACAATATGTGCCTCATAACTGAATGTGACTAAAATATTACTAAAATGTCAACAGTTCTGACTGATTAAAACGACTAAAATGCCCAGACTGTCAACTAAAACTTTACTAACAGAAAACAAGTTAAGACTGACTACATATTATAAAAGCTAACAAGGACATTTGACAGGATTAAGACTAATTAAAAAATATAGATGCCAAAATGAACACTAGTGCAGGCTTATGTTCCAAAACACAACAGTAGCATCAGCCATCATTACAACTGACAGGATCCTATGGCTCAACAATAAACAGCTCTGTGCTTGAGTGCTGAGGTTCAATATTGTATACGGAAGCAACAAGCATCATTATATATCATTATATATATATATATATATATAAATCATCTCACCATCTCCTTGTGAGCCCTGTTGTAGGAGGAACTGCTGTCCTTCGTTCCATTGCCGTTCCAGCAGCTGGTCGATACTGGTGGCCACCGGGGGCAACATATCCGAACCAGATCCGAGCCCCGGAACCAACGGTCCTGACGAGTCATACCGGATATGAAGCCCACTTAACGGAGACCTAAAGTAATTTACAGAAAACAAGTGAGATATCTATACACACAAGTTTATCAAACATAGCTCAAATTTGTCTCATCATGAATTTAACATGGAAATGCATATCAGATCTGTTCACAGTGGTACAATTCAGGTTATAAATAATCAGCTTTCGCTTACAAACACACACTAGACTGCTGCTATATTAACAACACAGTTGAACTCCTGGTCTGGCGTCCTGCCTTCAGAGGCAGACGCGCTACTCAGTAAAGCCAAATAGAGTTCACAGCTTGTCCAAGTGAGAGAGCCTGGGTTTGCCTCTCTGACACCATAAATCTCAGTACGCACTTGTTTGGACAGACAGCGATCCATGTTATTATGAATACATCCAGCTCTGGGCTCTACATCAGGGCTCTTGGGTGAACGTGAATCTATCTCTGAGGTAATTACGGCTGGGCTGAGATGTGCTCCTCAAGGCAATAAATCTCCAGCATAGGACTGTGAAGCCATATCACCCTGCATGGCTGCTCCGGTGCGGATCACAGAAACGGCACATACAGATATTCGCAGTTAATCTGAAGATAGTGCAGAACTCTCCTGAATGAGATTCATGGACTAGAGATGTTTTTGGATCTTGGATCATGGATGTAGAGAAGTTTACATTTTTAACTTGAGCGACATGTTTTTAAAACACTGTGTCTTGTGCTAGACTGCAAAAGATGCAAGATGTGAGATCAGCAGACAAATACGTCCGTCTAGCACGTTTACATAGAAAAACAATCGAAAAGCAACAGAGTAGAATGCAAAAACGTGTTTAGTGTGAACGGCTTCTTGTACCTTCAGTATTAAAAAGGCTGCCATGCAAACAGACAAACTGACACGCTCAGAGTTTATAGCAATATTGTGCTAAATGCATTTCTCAAACTCACATTACGACTAAAAAGACTAAATTGATCTGAAAAGTCAAATACAGCATTTTAAAATAATATATAGTTTATATTAATATCCATACATTACATACACTAAAGCAGCAATGAAAGTACACCAAATAAACCCACTTTTTAAATAACAGAAGCAATCTAAATGAAACTCAGAAAATCAACATACCTTTTCAACCAAACATATTATATCCCAGAGGCATTTTTGTGCAGTATATATATATGCTTCCATATAAATCCATTTTATATCCTTAATCACAGCGCAAAAAAGGCTACACCTCAAGTTACAGAAAATGAATGCAATGTTTCTTCCTGCGTTCAAAGACATCGCTGCCACGTCGAACTCTGAAACCGGCTTGTAACTGCGATATGGACAACAGCTGCGTGCTCAAAACGCCTGCTGCTCAGAAGGTGAGTGTGCAAGGGAGGAAACGGAGTGAGTGAATGAGTGTGTTCTGTGGGGGAGGGAGGGAGGGTGGAATCTCGGAGCCTGGAGGAGGGGAAGTCTAGCTCTGGAATGTAAATAGGACTTACCGAGGGGAGAGGTTTGTCTTTGGTGAGTTTCCTCTTCTGGAGAAGCCGAGAGCTCCGTCTCCTAGCTCCTGATCTGAAAGGTAAACAGAGAGCAGTCGATAAGGAGCCGGCGTGAAGATGTGGGCGTTAGAGGAGCCTGGGAAATGCAGGGACGGGCAGCTCGATTCAAAGTGAGCCTGGTAGCCATCAGATCTTCCTCACAGAAATCCATCTAGGGGCGGCAGAGTGGTCTCTCTGGCGGCTCAGCTTGCACACTGACACCACTGAGTGTGTCACTGAGTCACCTCTCTCTCTCTCTTCCCCTCCCTCCAGCTCTTTCTTCCCTGTGGAGGCTCCCATCACCCTGCCTGCAGGCCCCATGCCAGACACTGCTTTTCATTTTCGGCAGCGAAAGTAATGAATCACATATGCGCCTCGCCAAGCACAACCCCCTCTCTTTTTTGTCTCCCCACCCCCCTCCAGTCACAGTTAGCCAATCCCATTTTTCTCTTCCTCCCTGCTTCCTTGCCCCCTTCTTTTCCTTTTTCACCCCATCTTGTTCTTTTTAACACTTTCCAGCCCACTACCACCTCGAGCGCAGGCTGGCTCCAGTGGGGGTGTGGGCACATCAGTACGAGCCGCCCAAGGTCTGGTCTGACTTATTATGGTGCTGACCCCTTGCCTGACCCTGGATCAGCCCCGGGGCTGCAGTGCAGACTGGACCCGAAAGCATCGGGTATCACTTTACAAAATAAAAAAAAGACAGAAAGAACAGGAACTGAACGACACAGTGGAAACCTATGAGGAGCAACAGGTGACCAGCGGTTAGAGGGAAGCACAAGTACTTTGCAAAAGTAAACAAGCCTTGTGTCACAGGCACAGCCTCACTGATATCATTATACATTTTTAAGTTTTTTTTTAAGTGACCAACACCAATATCTAGACAACAGGGTGGCCAATGGCTGACATTTATTAAATGACATCAAATTAGATAAGGTGTAAACAAATTTCCTAAATATTTATAAAATATTTATTCAAAAATGCACTAAAAATAAAAAGTACACATATATTATTACCATTAATTTATATCATACTTTATATAATACAATAGATTAGATATTGTAATAGATTTACATTTAGAATATGTTTACATTATTTGTTATATTTATAAACTATAAAGTTATACGTGTGCAAGGGAGGAAACGGAGTGAGTGAATGAGTGTGTTCTGTGGGGGAGGTAGGGAGGGCGAGTGAAATCTCAGAGCCTGGAGGAGGGGAAGTCTAGCTCTGGAATGTAAATAGGACTTACCGAGGGGAGAGGTTTGTCTTTGGTGAGTTTCCTCTTCTGGAGAAGCCGAGAGCTCCGTCTCCTAGCTCCTGATCTGAAAGGTAAACAGAGAGCAGTCGATAAGGAGCCGGCGTGAAGATGTGGGCGTTAGAGGAGCCTGGGAAATGCAGGGACGGGCAGCTCGATTCAAAGTGAGCCTGGTAGCCATCAGATCTTCCTCACAGAAATCCATCTAGGGGCGGCAGAGTGGTCTCTCTGGTGGCTCAGCTTGCACACTGACACCACTGAGTGCGTCACTGAGTCACCTCTCTCTCTCTCTTCCCCTCCCTCCAGCTCTTTCTTCCCTGTGGAGGCTCCCATCACCCTGCCTGCAGGCCCCATGCCAGACACTGCTTTTCATTTTCGGCAGCGAAAGTAATGAATCACATATGCGCCTCGCCAAGCACAACCCCCTCTCTTTTTTGTCTCCCCACCCCCCTCCAGTCACAGTTAGCCAATCCCATTTTTCTCTTCCTCCCTGCTTCCTTCCCCCCTTCTTTTCCTTTTTCACCCCGTCTTGTTCTTTTTAACACTTTCCAGCCCACTACCACCTCGAGCGCAGGCTGGCTCCAGTGGGGGTGTGGGCACATCAGTACGAGCCGCCCAAGGTCTGACTTATTATGGTGCTGACCTCTTGCCTGACCCTGGATCAGTCCCCGGGGCTGCAGTGCAGACTGGACCCGAAAGCATCGGGTATCACTTTACAAAATAAAAAAAAGACAGAAAGAACAGGAACTGAACGACACAGTGGAAACCTATGAGGAGCAACAGGTGACCAGCGGTTAGAGGGAAGCACAAGTACTTTGCAAAAGTAAACAAGCCTTGTGTCACAGGCACAGCCTCACTGATATCATTATACATTTTTAAGTTTTTTTTTAAGTGACCAACACCAATATCTAGACAACAGGGTGGCCAATGGCTGACATTTATTAAATGACATCAAATTAGATAAGGTGTAAACAAATTTCCTAAATATTTATAAAATATTTATTCAAAAATGCACTAAAAATAAAAAGTACACATATATTATTACCATTAATTTATATCATACTTTATATAATACAATAGATTAGATATTGTAATAGATTTACATTTAGAATATGTTTACATTATTTGTTATATTTATAAACTATAAAGTTATACGTACGTGTGTGTGTGTATACACACAACCATTCAAAGAAATCTCTTATGCTCTCCAGGGCTGCATTTATTTGATCAAAAATACAGTAATATTATACATTATTATTATTTAAATTGAAAATCTAAAATCTATTTTAATATATTTTAAAATGTAATTTATTTCTGCAATTATTTCGGCAAAGATGAATTTTCTGCAGCCATTACTACAGTCTTCCATGTGAAATGACCCTCCAGAAATCATCATAATATGCTGATTTTTATTAAATTCTTTTTTTTTTATCATACTGACTCTAAACTTCAGAACGAATATATATCAAAATGTTGACATATAAACCAAATTAACAACCCGCTCAATATATATCCCCTACTTTATACGTGCTGCGCTGTAAACTAATGCCAGACAAGAACTGGGCTTATGCTAATAGCATGCAAGCTTTGCAGTCTTGAGCGGTGGTCTCTTTAAGGACGGGTGTTCTTCCTCCTATTGTTAGTCAAATGGCCCCCTGACCTCTGTTTGGGGAGGAGGGCATGACTGATCCATTATTCCTCAAAGGCTGTGTTCCCCTTTTTTCCTCTCTCTCTCTCTTGCTTTCAACTGGTCCCCACCCCAACCCCCATGACAGGGTCCTGCAAGCCCATTCGCGCATGACTGAGACCCCCAAGGTTTAGGCAGGGTCCAGGGAAAGTGTTGAGTGGTCCGGGATGGAGGGAAGAAGGAGGGAGAGGCTGAGTGTAAGGTAAGCCTGCCTCCTAAACCCAGGGCAATCCCCTCTGTGTCATCACTGCTGTCATTGTGCAGATTAATGAAATGTTTGAGTGGTAGCATGCTTCATTTAACAGGTATGCACACTTTCAGCTTTCTGTCCCGGGGAGTTTTGTTCTCTGCCTCTCCCTCTCACTGCGACCTGAGGAGGTTAGGAGGGGGGATACAGCTGACCACACATTCCATATGCACAAGAGAGCGGAGAAAGAATGGGAGGATGAGGAGAAATGGGAGAAGAGAGCACAGGAAGCAGGGTTAAAGGATTTGAGAAGGTAATCCTGTGCCAATGGGAGGTACCGGCTAAAGATCAGTGTGGTTCCTCATCTGTGTGTCTCACCTGCCGGGGAGCCCTCGGACTGGGCGATCAGTGCAGCCATGGTGGAATTCGGATTCAGCCTGTTTCCAAACATATGGGTTGGCGCCAGGTTAAAGGATCCCGGGAGAGAGTTTGACTAAGGAAGAAACACATAAGAAAGAGAGTTAGACTATGGAACACTGTCAAATTCCAAATACTGATGGAGCGCAAGTATGTGTCTCTGCATGTGTGCATATGAATGTGTGCTAGAGTGTTGAGCCAAAGAGCTGGATGATAAAACACCATGTCAGCTGTATTTCCTGTGAGCCAGGAGAATTGGCTGAGCATGCAACAGCAGATCCACAGCCCTGAACAACATACAGACCATGTGCTTCTGCAGTTAATTATTTAATACAATTAAGCCATTTCCCTAACAATGGTTGGGATTGGTTTTGGTGTTGCTTCTGAGGTAGCAGCATATGTGCAATAACAAACTTGGTGCATGGTGGAAACCACACAAATGTTCACATGATTTGCACTTAAATAACACTTTTGCAGTGGAATAATGTTGTAAATAGCAGGGAACTGTTGGGAAGTTTTATTCAAATTTTACATAAATATAGATGATTACTCCTATTTATTCCAATTTACAGACTACACCATTTATTCAACAAGGATGCGGTATATTGATCAAAAGTGAAACTAAAGACATGTATTTATAACAAAAGATTTCTATTTCAAATAAATGTCAATTCATCCAAAAAAATCCTGAAAAAATGTTTCACATCTTCCACAAATCGATTAAGCAACATAACTGTTCAAAACTGGTAATAATAGTAAATGTTTCTTGACCACCAAATCAGCATATTGGAATGATTTCTGAAGGATTATGTGACACTAAAGTCTCGAGTAATGGCTGCTGAAAATACATTTTAAAATACATAAAAAAAATTAAAAAAAATGTTCATTTAAATTGTAATAATATTTCACAATATTACTGCAACCCCCATGACAGGGTCCTGCAAGCCCATTCGCGCATGACTGAGACCCCCAAGGTTTAGGCAGGGTCCAGGGAAAGTGTTGAGTGGTCCGGGATGGAGGGAAGAAGGAGGGAGAGGCTGAGTGTAAGGTAAGCCTGCCTCCTAAACCCAGGGCAATCCCCTCTGTGTCATCACTGCTGTCATTGTGCAGATTAATGAAATGTTTGAGTGGTAGCATGCTTCATTTAACAGGTATGCACACTTTCAGCTTTCTGTCCCGGGGAGTTTTGTTCTCTGCCTCTCCCGCTCTCTGCGACCTCAGGAGGTTAGGAGGGGGATACAGCTGACCACACATTCCATATGCACAGGGGAGCGGAGAAAGAATGGGAGGATGAGGAGAAATGGGAGAAGAGAGCGCAGGAAGCAGGAGGAATGGATTTTGAGAAGGTAATCCTGCGCCAGTGGGAGGTACCGGCTAAAGATCAGCATGGTTCCTCGTCTGTGCGTCTCACCTGCCGGGGAGCCCTCGGACTGGGCGATCAGTGCAGCCATGGTGGAATTCGGATTCAGCCTGTTTCCAAACATATGGGTTGGCGCCAGGTTAAAGGATCCCGGGAGAGAGTTTGACTAAGGAAGAAACACATAAGAAAGAGAGTTAGACTATGGAACACTGTCAAATTCCAAATACTGATGGAGCGCAAGTATGTGTCTCTGCATGTGTGCATATGAATGTGTGCTAGAGTGTTGAGCCAAAGAGCTGGATGATAAAACACCATGTCAGCTGTATTTCCTGTGAGCCAGGAGAATTGGCTGAGCATGCAACAGCAGATCCACAGCCCTGAACAACATACAGACCATGTGCTTCTGCAGTTAATTATTTAATACAATTAAGCCATTTCCCTAACAATGGTTGGGATTGGTTTTGGTGTTGCTTCTGAGGTAGCAGCATATGTGCAATAACAAACTTGGTGCATGGTGGAAACCACACAAATGTTCACATGATTTGCACTTAAATAACACTTTTGCAGTGGAATAATGTTGTAAATAGTAGGGATCTGTTGGGAAGTTTTATTCAAATTTTACATAAATATAGATGATTACTCCTATTTATTCCAATTTACAGACTACACCATTTATTCAACAAGGATGCGGTATATTGATCAAAAGTGAAAGTAAAAGACATGTATTTATAACAAAAGACTTCCATTTCAAATAAATGTCAATTCATCCAAAAAAATCCTGAAAAAATGTTTCACATCTTCCACAAATCGATTAAGCAACATAACTGTTCAAAACTGGTAATAATAGTAAATGTTTCTTGACCACCAAATCAGCATATTGGAATGATTTCTGAAGGATTATGTGACACTAAAGTCTCGAGTAATGGCTGCTGAAAATACATTTTAAAATACATAAACATTTTTAAAAAAAAAGTTCATTTAAATTGTAATAATATTTCACAATATTACTGTTTTTACTTTATTTCCCATCAAATAAATATAGCCTTGGTCCTTTTGGGGGAAAAAAATGCATACAGTGCTTATTTTCATCAAATCAATAAATTCTTTCCTTTTCCTTTGCTCGCTTTATCTACACCAAGGCCTTATCTGATCCAAACAGGAAATAACGCTAGCTGAAATGACAATGTATTGGATTTCTTGCTGTTACTATATAATAATGTCTTTATGTGTAACTTAAGGATTTCTGACCATATTGGACTGAAACACATTAGGTGGAAATCACTCCTACAAATGACCATTGAATAGACAACTATACAATGCCAACGTTTAAACCAACCTTGAAAACATTCTTCTTTTATGGATCTTCTACTAAGAAATAAAGGATGTAAAAATGTGATTTATGGTGCTAAAACATGGAGCAAAAAAAAGGTTATTTGATCCTGACACTGAATTTGAACTGCCTTAGCTATTAAAAAAAAACAACAAAAAAAAACTTGCGTTTAATAACAATAAAAACGGTCTTCAAAGTCTTTAAGATTTTTTTTTTTACATGTTTACTACTAAAAAAAAAAAAAAGTGATAACCTACATTCCCCAGGCCCCTCATATCCCCGCAGGCCCTCCCCATTCCTCAGACTCCTCTTTCAGACCGCGTGGAGAGAGGAGGGAGCATGACCAGTATGAAGAGAACCCCTCATCCCACTACACAGCTCTCTGTCCAGCCTGTCAGCCCCCATCCCGTCAGCGAGCTCAGCTCAATGCGCCCGCACAGGGAAAAGAGGGACAGCCGGATTGTTTGAGGCTTAGGGCTCTCAGCACCATTGTGGAGGTTAACGAAGAGTGGGACAGAGGTGGGCCTATGGGGTGTGCGCTGGGGCCAAAGGTCACTGCTGCCCTGTTGCAACCTCTGAATTTTTTTCGTCCAACCAATCCACAAAGGGAGAGTTTTAAATACATCACCATTTACTGATCTTCTAACTACAACCTAGTGAAGAAAAAAGCTCATTGTATTAAATCTCCTATGCCATAAAGCTTAGGACTAATGGGGATATTTGCAAGAGTGCGCTATGAGGAGCTGGTCTGGCGGGAGCCCTGCAGCATTAAGGCCATCAGTGGGTTTACTTCATCTCCTAATGTAAGGCCACCCTGCCTGCAGAGAGAGCAGATCTGAACAAACAAAGCCCTGTTGCCTGGAAACGACCGGTTGCTACAGCAGCGCAAGTCAAGACAAAGATGCCCAGGAGAGCAGCAGAGATGGTGCTCAGTCTCTAGTGCGCTTCCAAAGGGCCCATTTGGAGCTGTGCTTGGAGCCTGTAAGAATGACTTGACGTTATTATTGTCATCTGAACACATGCAGTAGTCCATCCATGTGTGGGAGGGATTCTTAAGTCATTTATGATTTATGAAGGTATTTATTCATAATTTTTTGTAACATTATAAATTCACTATTTCCATTCGCTATTTAAATGCTGTTCTTCCAAAATTTCTATTCAACAAATAATCCTGAAAAATGTATCACAGTGTAAACAAAAATATTAAGCAGCAAAAACGTTTTAACACTGATAAGAAATGTTTCTTGAGCACCAAAATCAGCATATTAGTGTTATCATGTGACAGTGAAAACTGGAGTAATGGCTGCTGACAATTCAGCTTTGCCATCACAAGAATAAATTACATTTAAAAATGTATATAAAAAAAAAAAGCTACTTTAAGCTGTTCTTACTGTATTTTTCATCCAATTAATGCAGCCTTGGCGAGCAAAAGTTGCTGTTCTTCCAAAATTTCTATTCAACAAATAATCCTGAAAAATGTATCACAGTGTAAACAAAAATATTAAGCAGCAAAAACGTTTTAACACTGATAAGAAATGTTTCTTGAGCACCAAAATCAGCATATTAGTGTTATCATGTGACAGTGAAAACTGGAGTAATGGCTGCTGACAATTCAGCTTTGCCATCACAAGAATAAATTACATTTAAAAATGTATAAAAAAAAAAAAAGCTACTTTAAGCTGTTCTTACTGTATTTTTCATCCAATTAATGCAGCCTTGGCGATCAAAAGTGACTTCTTTCAAAAACATTAAAAAAATCTTACCAAACCTCAAACTCCTAAACACACACACACATATACATAATTACTGACTCAAAGCAATAATATAGCCAACATAAAGACAATTATGGCACTTTTCTCACAATGTCATGTCTGTTTATTTGACCACACATAATGCTCTGACTAGCTAATACAAACACAATCGAAACAACCTGACGTTCATCCGTTAAGACCATATACTTAAGCAGCCTAGTCATAAATACTCTAAATGACTCAAAACACTATCGTTCAAGAGCTGAAAAATGAGGTCTGAAGAGATGAACTTTACTTCTCACACTGACATGTTATGTACCATTGTGGCCCAAAGACGGCCTCCCGCATACTGTTAACATACTGCTGCGATTATATAAATATTGCATTATCTATCACAAATCCTGGCACTTGCGAACCAAATTCATTTGTTCTGTAGAAAGAAAAAATCCCGTCACAAAGAAAAATAAAGTTACTTAATACATAAATAGCTGCACCCAATGTTTACATCTGAGCCTTTTAGGAGTTAATTACTTTTTGTGCCATGAACATGCTCAAACAGCATTTATCTAGATAAAACTGGAGCAAATTAGCACACAGTACAAAGAAAATGAGTATAATTCTATTTAATTGGTTAATTTTGTGAGAGATTATGTATAAAGGATATGTGTGTGCTCTGTGCTGAAAGCTCAGTGTGATTAACAGTACAATATTTGTTCGCAGATGTTTATTTATTTTTATTTTTTTATAAAATCTAGGTATGGACTTTTTGCAGATATACACTACTGTTCAAATGTTTGGTGTTGGAAAAATTTATAAATGTTTTTTGAAAAACTGTTTTATGCTCACAAAGACTGCATTTATTTAATAAAAAACAGTAATATTTTTAAATTCTATTACAATTTCAAATCATTTATTCCTGTAACGGCAAAGCTGAATTATCAGCAGCCATTACTCCAGCCTTCAGTGTCACTTGATCATTCAGAAATCATTCTAATAGTGTTCAATTTCAGCCTGGAGTCACATTTTAATGCTTGTAATAATTTTAATCTTTCTTATATTCATTTGCCCATTTCACTAAAACCAAACCTGAATTTAAATAATCGAACAAACATATACAGAGTGAGCACTGAGCATGAATATGTAATAAGGTCCATTAAACACTCACATGTGTGGATGAGGTGCTGGTGAAGGGGGCGGTCGGGGGCAGTGAGGTGAGAGTGGGCATGGAAGTGACTACTGACTGATGAGCAGGTAACTCAGAGTTGGATCCGGACAGAGACCCTCCAAACACCGCACTGGGCAATGGGCAGGCTACATCACTACTGCTGGTGTACGAACCTGCAGAAAGACAGCAATTACAGCAAATGATTAAAGTGAAACAGCACATTTTCAATGATAATCACTTAGCCAAACATTCTCTTTTGGTTCCCACATAGTCAAAAATAACATTGTCTTGTTTATCAGCAGGAGATCTGGCATAGCAACTGGGGGATGTTAAACAAATCAACGCAGGTTATGACCTGTAATCTAGTGGTAAAAACAAAGTTTTAATAGCTGTAAGGGCAACCTCTGTCCTCCAATATACCTTCACTGGTTATCCATCTATCTTTCCCGCTGCCCCTGAGATGAACTTTGTGGACTTTGAATGGTCTGTCTGACCAGGCCCTCATCACAGCAGACATCGAGAGCGAGCACAAAGCATTTTGGAGTCCTCTCAACATGCACTCTGCATCAGCCTCCCAGTGACCCAGAAAACAGTTCCCTGAATCTGACGACTCACTATTTCTTCTGTAAAAATGACTGAGGGCTTTTCAGGCAGGGCTGGGGAGGAGTGCGGCCCATTCATATTTATGGGCCGGTTCATGATATGCACGCTGTTTGTGGTTGCTGTTGTTTTATAGATTTTTTTCCCCTTTTCTCTCTCCCTCCTCCCCTGCCACCATCTCAAATAAACCCAGCTGATGGCCCAGGCTGACCCATTGCAGGAACGAGAGAGGCCCCCTTGCCACACAAAGGAATGAATGGCTCGCGGCAGTCTACATTCACTGGTGAAACAAGGAAACATTGTTGGGCGGAGAAGTACCACGTGAAGCATTTACTGTACCAATCTCCAAACTCCACATAGGGCATATGTAATAGAGAAAGGAAGCTTAAATATCACGGTGTCACGGTATTCCATTTAATCCCAATTGGTTTTAGTTTTGGGAGATGTGTGAATACCAACAGCTAACTTGGCTCATTAATGATTAGATTAATCTTTAAATCATAGTGTTGATCTGGTAATCTGGTTAATAATTAACATTTCACGAAAGGTCAACCAACGGAGCATTTGATTAGAGGTTACAAGACATGAGCGACCAAACAAAGCAAGGACAAAGATCCTGTTATCTGGTGCTGATCGAACGGCCCGATCGATCAGGACTTAACATTTCCTCTTGAAACCCCCCTTATCAAATCAGGGGAAGAGAGGGGAAATTTCAAATTAGATTAGCCAGCATTTCAAGTCAAAACCCCTGTCTCCTCTCTCAGCAGAAAATCCATGCGAGTTCAGAGGGAGGTTAATGACGAGGCTCAGAACCTGATAAGGATCCTCAGCGCTTTCCTTACAGACGAAGAGAAGAAAGCAGGGACTGATTTGAGGTATTGTTGCACGCTGGCAGAACATATTTAGGCCTTTGACGAGGCAGATGTTTTTAATTTAAATGTGGTATCTTGAGCAGTTATCAATGTCTTGAAGTGTTTTGCGTTGGGTTTCTAGCTTCAAGATATGTTCTATCACAAGCAAACAGTCAGGGTTGACATCTCTAAAGCATGCCGACTGAAAGCAAAGATAAGTTATAGTGCATGGCTTCAGTTAATGCAGCAAATGCATGCACTGCTCAGGATGGCTCCATAGTTTCATCCCGAGTAATAAATCCAGGGATAAAGGGATAGTTCACCCAAAAATGAAAATTCTGTCATTATTTGTATTAGGTTGTTCCAAACCTGTGTGACTTTCTTCAGTGGAACATAAAAGATATTCTGAAAAACGTCTCAATGTTTTGTGTCCATGTAAAAGTCAATGGGGTCCAAATGTTGACTTTCAATGTGTGGATAAAAAAAAAATGGTTAAAACGTTCTTCAAAATCAGCTTGTTCAAAAAGCGAAAGAAAATCATACACTGTAACATGTTTTTGCATTTAAAAATGCAAGACGCAGGGCATTTTAAAGTGCTAGACTATTATTATTACATTTAAAAACAAAAGAAAACCAGCTCAAAAACTGCCATTTTGTGTGAACAGAACAGCCCTTAAAGGCTGGAATACACTACACAACTTTTACCCCGATTTTCTCCCCTGATAAACCAGCCATCCATCAAACAAGAAAAAAGAGCTGGGAGCCATTGAGGGAGGGTGAAACAGATAGATGAGGTGGAGCACTCTGCTGTAGCCCTGCATTAGCCATGGCTAAATATTTACAGTCCAGCCAAATGCCAGGAACAGGTGAGGGCAGCGATGGGTGGGAGCACAAACAAACACAAAAAACCCACATGGCCTTGAGAGAAGGGACAGGGCAATAGTGAGATGGTACATAATAGGAATGACAGAGAAAAAGACACACCAGAGTATTCAAGTTCTAATCAGAAGGAAAGGAACTAAAAAAATGGTTGCCAAGCAACAGGGCAGTGCCACAGATAAGGCCCCTTTAACATTATAGCTGCCATGCGTACGCAGAGCACTTATGTCAATGGCAAGATTTAGCAGGTGAGAGAGAGAGGAAGTGCCTGCAAATGAGTGAGAAAGAACGGTGTGACCATGTATTTAGGTGTTCTGGCTCCAGCTCAGTGAGCGGGAAGGCCAGTAGGGGTCAGGGCATTTCTACACTCACTATCTCAAGCCGTCTCACTCTAGATCCCGAGAAAAAACAACATCAGCGAGGAACAAATACAATTTTAACTAATTGCCTGTTACGGGCTCCTTCCCTCCTCCAGCTCCCTTGGGCTCAACAGGTTAATGTGCATCTCTATGGCGATTCAGCGGGCCACTCTAAGCTCTCAATCAGGTAGGAAAGAGGAAGCACTTTAGAGAGCACCTCCATCCACTTTTACCCTAATGAACTTCAGCACAGACCAAAACAACATCATGCTGGTTCCCAGGCCTCTCTTCGAGAAGAGCAGACCTCAAATGGATTCCTTTTATATATTTTTTTTAATAAACAGAGATGGAAAAAATGCGATTCAGGGAAAGATAAAGATGAATCACATGAATTGAACTGAATGCGATATTGAAAAGACCCTCCATGTGTAATTCCTGAAAAATAATTATCTCAGATAGACCAAAACATGCCAATTTATAATAGCCTATGTTTATAGGCTTCCGTGCACATTTATGAATAAGAGTCCATGAACAAACTGCAAAGGTAAAAGAGCGAGAGATAGAAAGAAAGCTGGGAAATATTAGGAGAGAACTTTTAGATTTATGAGTATGTAACATATTAAAAAAGAAAAAAAAAAACTTCAGTCATGGTAGACGTCATTTGTTAGGGCTGCACGATTAATCGCATGCGATTGTCATGCGCATCTCATCAGTAAAGCCGGTTCTGTGATTAGTAGTAAATCTCCATCAGGTGTGTTCAGATGGAGTGGCATTTACTACACAGAGCCGTTGTTCACTGACAAGCTACGCAATATCACGTTCATAATCGCAGATGAATGGCTGAAATGTAATTTGAAAGGAATGAAAATGAGGATGTGGAAGATATATATATTAGGGGTGTCCCTGACTAAGGATTTTCATAGTCAAATCGGAATTTTCGAATCTTGCCGATATTCGACTGATAGTCGAATCATATGTTTTGGGGGCGGGGCAAAATACATTACCAAGAGTCAAGTCAGACATTCGACAGTCATAAATACTGACGTTAACACACAGGGAAAATGTGTAATGGACGCCTCGCAGATACAAACGGGGTAAATAATGTTTTATGTTTTGATTAAAAGATAGTTAACATTGAACGTCAGCGAAACCTTAAGAATTCACAACATTTTTTACAATAGTGCTCTCATTATAATGTGAGCAATATTATGTATATGACAGTAGTTATTAATGTTCTGCATTTCTGTTTTGAGCTGCGCGCGCTGAAGATGACCAGTAGAGTGATGCATTTTTATAGCAGGTTTTTAATCAATGGGATTTAACTCAT
>NW_015624543.1:1049479-1052313 GCF_001515625.1 Sinocyclocheilus rhinocerous | reverse complement strand
TAATCACCGTAGTACTACAATGAAGCGCTTACTGCAGCGCAACTCAACCAAATGCATCTTATACGAGATAAATAATATATACACGATATATATAAACCGGCTGAAATGTTCTGAAATCATTTGTACCCTACCTGATCGAAAAAATCCAGTCTTTCACTCTGCCTGTGTCAATTTGAGTCTTGTTAAAGTTTTAAATCCCTGCAGCCAAGATGCTCCTCTGTCGATCACGGGTTATGGAAAGTGAAACTTAACTTAAATCTATAGGGGTGGTTGGATTTATTCAAGCACGTTAAAATATTTATTTGAAGCTTCTTTCTTTTCAGATTCTTATTTACAGCATTATTTTAATAGGCTGTACATTAACTTATTGGGAGAAAACCAGTGCTGCTATGTGAAATCAGACATTTGAGCACCCCCCATATAGTCAAAATGGCATGATCATAACACCCCGCGAATATTCGACTGTGAGATTGGTATTCGAATCAGGCTCCTCCTATCGAAGCATCAAATCTATTCAGGGTCACCCCTTATATATATATATATAAAAAAAACAACAACATGGGCAACAAAGGACCTCAAAGTCAACACGAAACGATGTTTACAACCCTTTTTAAGTCTGTAATATGATGCATTTTAGAACGAAATGAACTTGATCAGCTAAAGTGGTCTCAATAGGGCAGATAGTTAAAAAACAAGAAAGGTTGGTGACGTCAGCTGAAAGTCACTTGAAAGCAAAGATGAAAACACATTGTCTTTGGAATAATGCATACTAGGGATGCACAATACAGCAGTCCAAACTGGTTTGTTTTTATTAATAGATTTTTTTTAAATGTATCAGTCGATATATGCCTATATATGCCTAAATTCATGTTCAGCATTGAAAACTAGTTTTCGTTGATCGTGATCAAGTCACGAATATTAATCACAGTCATTTCATTTGAGAAATTTCTTTCTTTTTCTTTTATTTTTGATTTCATCAGTATTACTGCTGTTTCATGTAAGCACCACGAAAACACAAGGAAGAAATGTATCCATCTAAGCGCAAAATTCCTGGGGATTTAAACTCTTGACATCTGGCAACCACAAGCATTAAAGCTTGTTGAGCAGTAAAACTTGTTAATGCAAGATATCAGAAATGTCAAGTGGAAAAAAAACGTTTCAGGATAAATAACCAGCAAGACAATATCATAGATGCCTATGCTTAATTGTGAGAAGCAGAAATTGTAATTACAATTAAAATATGATTAATCGTGCAGCCCTAAATCATTCTAATCCCTGATATGCACAGATGAATAATTCACAATAAAAAGGGTCCATTTTAATTTCATGTTGACTTTAAGATAGTACACCGTTGCAAAACAAACAAAATATGGATGGCATCTACCCTGACTAAGATCTATTGTTGATTGTACAGCACATATTTTTCTCTGCTCACCTGGTCCAGCAGGTGGGGAGCTGACAGTCATACCCTGTAAGCTTCCATTCCTGAGGAGGGATGGGGACTTCTGAATCCCCAGACTGCTGCTACCAGCACCCACTGCTCCCACACCTCCTGTACTGCTGACTGCACTCCCGCGGCAGGCCATGGTGCTCATAGAGGATGGCGAGGGGGAAGTGGATGAGGGCATTGTGGACCCGTGCTCTCCCGTATCAGTGGTTTTACTGTCCTGGGTGGTGAAGCACGGTCCATACCGGTTCCTCCAGTTCCCTCTCTTCTTCTTCTTCCCGCCATCCTCGCCAATAGATGAAGACGATGTCGCAGAAGAAGAGGATGAGGAGGGCTGGGGTCTTTTGTAGCCTGCCGAGGCCAGGCCTCCCAGCTCTCCGGCTGGGTGACAGTTTTCGTAATGCTTGCTTGAGCTGGAGCTTTGGGGGAGGGACATCATGCTGAAGGTGTTGAGAGCCACCATGCCTTCAGAGGCTGCGCTTTCTGCACCACCCTTCATGTGGCAACGGCTAAAGGATGGAGGTGTGTACGAGTCACCGGCTCTTAGGCTGGGATCAGAGAAGCTGAGGAAATCAGATGTGGGCTGAACCACAGACCCACTAGTGGCTGATTTACTGCTGCTGTTGCCTAATAAAAGACCTGAGAGAGAAAAAGGAAGACATAAAGATGAAAGCACACCTTAATATCACAACCACATTGACAGAGAGACAGCATAAACCAACAGAGAGGTGGCATGCGGTCATAAAACTAAGACCTTTTTGCAGCCACAATGTTTAAATAAACAAAAACACAGCATAGCTGGAGCACCGCACAGGACAACAGCACTCATCATCTTTACTAAGAGCTTGTAATGCTGTAGCACAAAAACGATCAATTCTGTGCAGAATAGTCGAAAAACGTTTGCCATATTATACGCTATCATCAAAAATATCTGTTTTTTTTAAATATTTTGAAATGTGATTTATTCCTGTGATGGCAAAGCTTTTCAGTCATTACTCTTACTTACATAATCCTTCAGAAATCATTTTAATATGCAAATTTGGTGCTCAAGAAACATTTCTTATAATAAATGCTGAAAAAGGTTGTGATGCTTAATATTTTTGTTAAATTCATGACACATATTTTCAAGATTTTTTGATGACTAGAAAGTTCAAATAATCAGCATGTATTTAAAATAGAACATTAAAAATGTATGTCCTAATATCTTTTTAAAAAATCTAAATGTTTGAGGTATACCAATTTCAGGTATTTTGTGAATAACTAATTTAGTTATCCAAAATGAATACCAAAAAACCCTCTCCAAAATGTGGAATTACTTGACAGTCATTTTTTATTTTTTTTGTCCTGATCTATTAATTTATTCAAAAATATATTGACTTGACTTCAC
>NW_015624543.1:1044584-1048660 GCF_001515625.1 Sinocyclocheilus rhinocerous | reverse complement strand
CCCCCCCCCCCCAAAATATATTTAAAAACATTTTTGAAAATAACGATTAAGATGTGTACTATTACATGTAAGGTGTAAGGAAAATTTTACTTGGTCACACCACATGAAATCAAATGTATATTTTTGCTGAAAATTCTATGGAAAATTTTCAAAACTATATTAAACCAACATGTATACAAACAGTTTTAAGAACTCAGCACATTTTAAATTAGATTTTGAAAAGATTCTCCCTTTTCTTATCAAGGATCCTCTTATTTATCATCGAAAACGAATACAATTTAAAGTTATTCTACTAAAAAAACTAAAAAGGCTGGCTAAATCTCCACAAACCCAGAAAATAACAAACAGAACCTGAAATCAGGCAATGCCGACATCTTCCACACCTAGGTGGGCCAGTCAAACTTGCAGGAAGCCAAACAATCAGGTATGTAGTCAGGCAAGAAGGGTGACCCAGATTTAGGTGTTCATTCGGGCCCTCCCCTCAGGCAAGGACTCGTCTTTTAACCAAAGCCAGAGAAACTCCGACATGCATGTTTTTACAGCTGTGGCAGGAGGCTGCTGAGGCTTTACTTCCCAATTTTACTACGCAGTCTATCCATTGAGCCTCCCGCTAACATTAAAACACGCACAGAGCTTGCATGCCAGTTAACACGTCTCGAAGATAAAGCAATGTCACACAAACGGCTGCCATAACCAATAGATAACTAGCGGTATTCTGTATTCTTTCCAAAACACATCCATGAAGTTCTGCTATATCTTATCGCTGGATCCTAGATTAAACACTGCTATAAATTTACTGTCATTTCTCTCTGAAGACAAGCAAAAAATGTGTGAAAAGAGAGTTGAATTTAAGCAAGTGACCCAGAGATCAACCTAAACCCTGTTTGAAAGAATATTAGATTTTATCCGCCTTTTATCAACAACAAGATGATTCACATATTCGGCATTATAAACAGCTTTACATATTACCACTGCTCTCCGTTATTGTCAAACAAAAAAATGAATAAAACATTGCTGATATTACAATCTCTCATATACTTGGAATATTACATCAGGTCAGCATAACAGAACAGTCGTGTGGCTCACCGACCCTGGGTCTGTGTCGGGTGTTGTCACAACAGCCCAGACAATATCACATACTCCCAGGCAGAAGATTAGTCTCCATAGTTAATCACCACCATCTTTTGATCTCATTGCGCTCTGCTGAGAAAACACTGTGTTGTTTCTTCTTCCAGGGTTCCTTGAAGGTTCCCTTTAACTCCAGCGAGGAGGCCCCTGCCGTACTTTGACACATTAATGATTAGTCTAAATTTTCCAGACGTGACCTCTGCTTCAATCCCTCCATCACGGCTTGATAGCAGAAAGGAAGGGAACATGCTTCTCCTCCGACTCCCAAACTTCCCTCATAACACACATAAACACACACACACAGGAGACGCCACCCACGACACAAACGGCTCGGAAAGACTCGCTGCTCCACATTGCAGCGGCAGCCAGTCAGACGACAGTCTTATCACACACACACACGCCAAGCTTATGTCTTCTGGCTTCCATCCAGCCCTGTCACAACAGACTCACTCAAATGTCACACACAGGAAGTCGACATGAGACTTGAATCTGGCAGTTCAATTTGGGAACATGCTAATTAATTTCATTCATTGAAAGTGAAGTTGGTATGTTTGGAAGTCTCACCTTGCTGAAAAGGACTGGTTGAGGAGGGAGCTGTGGATGACGTCGCTGTGGTGACCACAGGGCCGTGGGGTTTGCCCGGTGCTGACTTGCGGCCCCTGGAGCCAGAGATTGAGCTGGTGCTGTGATTGCTGGACTTCTTGCTTTTGCCATCTGAGCTCTTGCCATCAGAGGAGCTGCCATCCTTGGAGCTGGAACTGGAGTGAGACGGAACTTCCTGGAAGTTGGCATTAGTGAAACGACCTCCGCTGTCGTCCAGTCGCTTCTGAGTGGAGGAAATGGAGGAGACAATTCCGCCACTGCTGCTGTTGTAGCTCTGTGGCCAAGAAGGGAAATGCACATATGGACGAAAATGCTTGTACTTTTTGTAAAATACTCAAAAAACAAGTAATGACAAAAATTAATAAATTAATAAAATACAAAACTAAATAATAAAATAAAATATTAAAAGATAATTTTATTTATTTTATTTACTTTAACCTTCATATATACAAAAAAAGAGCTGGGTAGTAGCTGATTACATGTAATCCGGATTATGTAATAAGATTCCAAAAATTAAGTACTTGTAATTGGATTAAATTACATTTTAAAATACTCTGAATCAAGACTAGTTACTTTTTTATTTATTACATGATTACATATTATTCCCACAATAGCAATACATTATTCATAATTTATTGATTCTCCCTAATTCCTCTTTTTCATCTTATAAATGTTCCTTTCTAAAATAGCCGACTGCTTACATACACTCAGAATGTCTTCCAGTTTTGTGGACATTCACACAAAGACCAGTCAATACAGTCAGCTGGCTACACAGCATTTGATCACTGGACTTACAAAAATCGAAAAAAAGAAGTGTTTCAACTTTGCATCAACTACTGATGAACACATTAATTATTAAAGGTTATTTAACCATGTATTATTGTGTCTTTGGAAGGCTTTTGTCTTTCAAACACATTAAAAAGCACAAATTCATGTTATTTCTTATTTAGCCTACATGTAATGCAGCCATTCCTTTTTTTGTCAGCTAAACCGTTTTCACCTAATATATTTACTTGAAGTTCCCCAGAAGATAAATATTTTAATAATTATCACATTTGCATGTTCACGGTTCTTTGACGTGGTTAATGGTCACATGACATGCAGATAAACAAATTTTTCAATAAGCATTTTATTTTGATTGTTGTTATTCTTTTAAATAATTTATGATTTATTAAAACGATTTATTATAATTTTAAATTTTTATGATTTAATTAATTGTTAGCTTTTCATTAAACTCACGAACCCCCTGCAGTTCCTTTACAAAGCCCAGTTTGGGAAACCTTGATGTAATGTTTAATTCACTTCATGATGTTAATAACAAAGAATGGAATACATTTTCTTCCTCTGTATTTTTATATCAATATGGTACAAGATTATCAGTCAATACAGTCAGCTGGCTACACAGCATTTGATCACTGGACTTACAAAAATCGAAAAAAAGAAGTGTTTCAACTTTGCATCAACTACTGATGAACACATTAATTATTAAAGGTTATTTAACCATGTATTATTGTGTCTTTGGAAGGCTTTTGTCTTTCAAACACATTAAAAAGCACAAATTCATGTTATTTCTTATTTAGCCTACATGTAATGCAGCCATTCCTTTTTTTGTCAGCTAAACCGTTTTCACCTAATATATTTACTTGAAGTTCCCCAGAAGATTTTAAAATAAATATTTTAATAATTATCACATTTGCATGTTCACGGTTCTTTGACGTGGTTAATGGTCACATGACATGCAGATAAACAAATTTTTCAATAAGCATTTTATTTTGATTGTTGTTATTCTTTTAAATAATTTATGATTTATTAAAACGATTTATTATAATTTTAAATTTTTATGATTTAATTAATTGTTAGCTTTTCATTAAACTCACGAACCCCCTGCAGTTCCTTTACAAAGCCCAGTTTGGGAAACCTTGATGTAATGTTTAATTCACTTCATGATGTTAATAACAAAGAATGGAATACATTTTCTTCCTCTGTATTTTTATATCAATATGGTACAAGATTATCCTATTCAAATCAATGTGATAAACAAGTTAGGTCAAAAGTAATCTGATTATATTACCTAAAATGTGTAATGTAGTGGATTACGATACTAACTAAAATTTTTGTCATGTAATTTGGAATCAGTAACGGATTACAATTTAAGTAATCTACCCAGCTCTGTATATGTCTATATGTCTACATAAATATCTACATATATATATATACATATATATATATATATATATATATACACATATATACACATTAGGGATGTGCATCTCCATAACTGAGGCAGATGCGATACGCATCTCGATGCATAGCCAACGATACGATACATTGAAGATACATATGAA
>NW_015624543.1:1037082-1044214 GCF_001515625.1 Sinocyclocheilus rhinocerous | reverse complement strand
TGTAGTGTTGTTGTGTATATATATATATATATATATATATAAATGAATCTAAATTAAAAAACTCATGCATCTATCATAATCTAACTCACCTTCTCAGAGGACACCATCAGTGCTGGCACCAAGGAAGGTGATAATTCCAAAGCCTTTTTGTGCTTTGGTTTGTGGCGATCTCTTTCTTTATGTTTCTGTGATGAAACAACACAAAAAACAACATTAAATGAAGATGGTACCGCAAATGCTTCAACTAAAGCCAGTAGAGCTTGGGAAGGACTTTAGCCTACACTGTCATTTTCTGAAACAAAGAGGCAGAAAGATGGGAAACTATACCTTTTAAGACCTCATCGCCACACCAAGTTTTAACCGGTTACATCTGTGACACTTTAACTTACATTTACTATTGATTGTAAGATAGCGCAAATAAACAGACTTACTCCTTATCAATACAACATAATTCAGAAGTGGGGAACGAAGCATAAGAGAATTAATTGAGTGACTAACCAATGCAACCCAAGAAACAAGAATTAGACCAATAAACAAAACAACTGACAAAACTTATTGAGGAGGGAAAATAAAGCTCTCCGAGCTAACGTGGCAATGAGTACACACAGTATATTCAAAAGATGTATTTGTCACATCAACTCAAACCATAGCTGTTTTGTGGAACACTTCTCATGACAAACACCTGACTGATCAGAGAAACACACAGCGTCTCCCTGACATGGCTGCTTCAACACTAACTGCGGTTACTGAAACCACGCTTTCTTTCTTTGCGTGCACATTTGGGTGCATTATGCAAATATTTCCACATAGTGGGGTAGATATGTGGGGGCGTGTTAGAACGAGCCGTTTTAGGGGGGCGTGGCAGAGTCTTAACTTTGATAAAGAATATCTCTTTGGTTTTGAGACTTTAGTCTTTGCAACTTCAGGGATCTTATCTATGCACAATCAGCTTGTAACACTCCAAAGAGAAAGGAAAACTTGAAATCGCATCATATGACCCCTTTAATACTTCAAGGGCCTTCATTTTCTCTAAATTGATTTATCAACTTTTAATACTTTTTAAGACCCCGCGGACACCCTGGAACAAGTCAATCGTTTGCATGCATTCTTCAAACCCAGCAAGGAGAGCCACTTGTGCTGCCCATTAAGATCATCACGTAGAGGAAAAGAAAGGGTTTTCCTGTAGATGGATAAGGTTTCACATTGCAGGCCTGACCAGAGTCTACTGCAGCTTAATTTACACCCCGCGCTCCACACAGCTCTATTTGCGCCCGAGAAGCAGGAGCGTGAACAAATTTACACCTCGCACTCCAATCGAACACCTCCAAACTCTCCGTTTCTGTTCTTAAGAGTGCGGCTGTAAAAATATGCAGTGATCCAGAACCATTCATAGAGAATATTTACACATTCCCCACTGGAGTGATATACAAACGTCTATCTTTTTTTAGCCACTTCTGTCATCTTTCAGCCATTGTCTCAGTTAGAATCGACAATTATTCTGAACATGATAACGGTTTATGCTACTTCTCAGTGCAAGTGGTGGTGACAATTCCAGAGGCCCTCAGGCTCAAGTTTTTCAATGAAAATGAAAATGAGTTTCCGCTTCCTCTACACCATTTACAATTTTCCTGCATATACTATTTTAAATGCCATTTTCTTAGAATACGAAAATCATACAAACTTGAAATGAAGGTTTTGAATAAGCACCCTGGGAATTTTTTTAAGTGGGTGGAAAAGATTGTGTTTGTATTGAATACTCAATGCTATTGGTTTTCATTCGCAACCTATCCACATATCCAAATGTCACTGTTTTTGCTATGCTTAAAAATCATTTGCTCATACTCTAAATCACAAAACATTATTTTAAAAATCACAAACCAGTTTTGTATGCAAAGACAAGGCTTCAAGTAATTAACATTGTTCCTAAAGGTGTTGACAGGGCAGGTGTTTTTGTGAGAAACAAAAATCATGTTGCTACTTGGCTTTGTTTATGAATGGAAAAAAAGAAAAATACACAGCATAACATTCATCTTATTTCCATCAAATAAATAAATTGAAACCGTCTAGATATGCAGACCCTTACGTAATGAACTGCTGTTTACTGGTCTAATTAAAATTCTGACATAAACGTCTTGCAAGAGTTTGACATAAGATGACAGCTATCTTAATTATACAAAGATGAATAGTTCAGGCAGAGGACACTGCAAAAGAGGCACTGCAAAAAAAGCCAAGACACTTATCATAATTCATCAATGCCTTCAGCAGATTAGTGAAATGTAGCAAATCTCTTTCAGGATGAACAAAGAAATGACTCCTGAGGCTTCGGGCTAAGTATTAAAATTCAACTACGGAAATGAATAAATATAATAAATCTTAAAATAAATTAAAAAGTTTAAATAAAAAATAAAAAACTAATCTAGAAAACAAAGCTAAAATCCCAAACACATCAGAATTTAAGATATGCGAGGCAGGAGGAGGAAGAGAGATTGAAAACATCATTTTATTCCCAGATGCCGTTCTCGACGGCCTTTCAGAGCACATCTGAACTAGCTGCAAATTGAGAAGCTTTTAGCCTCTATTGTTGTTTGGCCCTGGGGTTTGGAATTAGCTAGGTATACATCTGAGCCCCCTGACCTTTGACCTGGGAATGTGGAGAAGGGGGATGGGCCCCCTTTGCTAATGCAAATCAGGCGCCATAACAATAGCCATGGCGGAGCACAGAGCACTCCACAACACGATCTTCAAGAATACGGCTCCAACCCGAATCATTGTTCACATCAACCCCTCTCAATGCAGAATAAGGCGAAGAAGTTAAACATCAGAATAATTCTGGGAGAAACAGCTTTAAATGGCATCTCATATTTAATCTTTCGCTGACCTAGATTACACAGGCTGAACAGTCTGTCTCTGAGCAGCTTAACAGAGCACCATCCACTCCATTTTGGTATGCATTTCCAATGCAAACTCATTCAAACCAATTCAAATAATTAGTGAATTTGTGTCAAATAACCAACAGCCTCAATGTCTGACCTCCACTCCCCGCTGTAAGTGTTCATCTGACTATTGTGAGCTTTCAGATTTACATTTAAATACATGAATGTAATACATTTTACTTAAATGCAGTCTAATACTTGCTTCACATTACATTAAAATGATTCATAATGACTGAAATTGTTTTAATTTTTTTGTTACACAAAATACAATAGCAAAATAATACAAAAAATACATATAAACAAAAAAATGCATGTGTGATTCCACACTTTACAATTAAATTGTGACTTAATATGCAAGTTGGTAAGCTTGCAGAATAGCAAAAATAAAAAATGATGTTTCAGAAGAATTTACATTTTTTACATTTCAAGGGGATAAAAAAGACAAAAATTTATTTTATTTAAATTAAAAATATCACCACTAGAAAATAACTTAAGCAGAATTATTAAATAATGAAGACAAAAAAGGTTCAGAACACACAATTAAATATAAATGAAACATATGAAAATAAATGTAAATTCTTCCAACAAACATCAAAAACTGAAAAATACGACGAAACATTTAAAGAAATGTTAAATCGACAGAGCCATTTTAATGACCCGGTTCGCACATAACAAATAAGGCAAGCTATCGCTGATTAAGATGGCTGCACAGAGGCTGCGTGTTCGAAATATGTGGGAGCTGCGAGGGACAGGCAGAAAATTATCAATGACGATGGATAGATGTGATGAGCTCCTACGCACATTTCACACTATGAGGTCTGCTGGATTAGAGTTTCATATACCTCCCGTTATTACAGTAAGAAGAAAAAAAATACAGAGGCACAATCAAACATTTTTTCCACTCAGTACAGATCGTCTTCTGCCGTTACGTACACATTTATTGATATGAAGCCATGTTACAGGGCCTACGCTTAATTGAATTAGATGGGAAGGCAAAGAGGGCTAATAATGCTACATGTTTCATTCGGTATGGCTGCGTATAGAAAATTAGTGGAACAAATGACTACACTACATATCAATACTGATTAAATGTACTTTGTGGAACTAATGGCCATGACGGAAGCTTTTCTATGAATACAGCTCTCTTTATGTTGATAATTTGTGGCAGCACCAAAATACTAATCACTTTGAGTGATAAAAGGCACTTTTCTCCCTCCCGTGGCTTTAAAAGCTTTGTGGGATATGAAAAGTGTGCGTGAGAGGGGCGGCACAGGGTGACGGTGGCTCGTGTAATTTAAACTAAACTAATCACAGCGGTGCATATTTCGGATAAACAAGAGTTTTGGTTTTGTGCGTTTACCTCATAGTCTGAAGTCGTAAGGAGGGGGGCAGCAATCACACATGGCAGGAAGTGAGGTAGATTTGGAGGCTGCCTTACCTTCTTTTCCTTGTCATGGTGCTTATCCAAAGAGTGAGTGGAAGAATACACTACTACTTCCTACTACTTGTTTCGCTTCTGTTTCAGTTTTTATAACCATTTCTTACTATGTGTAAGTAAGTTGTTGTTTTTTAGCATGTAAGTTTGGCAGTGTTATTTTTTAGGATTACTGATAAACTACTGTCATTTGATTTGTATTATTTGTATTTGTTATTTATTTTAATTTTAGTTACATTATGTCTGAAATTATTCTGTCTGTATAGGTCTTTTATTAAGTTTTTAGTTTTTATTTAATTTGAGTTATTTTAATGCTTCAACAAACTAAATGGAAATGAAATAATATATATATGAACACAGCACTAATGTATGTATATATATATATATATATGTATATATGTATATATATGTATATATATATATATATATATATGTATGTGTGTATGGTTGTACATACACATATATGTAGTTGTTTTTTTGGTGTTTGGCTTAGTCTTATGTTAGAATCATTATTATTATTCTCTTATACCTTTTGTTCTTTAATATTTTGAATTGTTTTTAGCTTTATTTTTTGTTTTTCATTTAAATGTTAAGTTTTGAAATTTTGTTGTATGCATTTGTCATTTTTATTTAATTTCTTTATTTTTAAAATGTGTATAAGTAGTATTTATAAAGTTTTAGCTTTTAGTTTTGGATCTGTTTTTAGTTGTTTTAATACTACAATTGATTGCTTCTGTTGTCCTCATTTGTAAGTCGCTTTGGATAAAAGTGTCTGCTAAATGACTAAATAAATAAATAAAAAATAAATAAGAATCACTTAAGCTTTGAGCCCTACCACGGCCTTTGCTCCTTCTCTAAAAGGTGAAAGAGGAACTTCGAGTTACATTTAAAGTCTGTCCAATTATTTTTTGTTCCTATTTCCTACTTCTCTCTTTTTTAGCAACAATGAAAATAGCCCTTACTGAGACAAAGGAAATATAGAAGACAATAACGGAAAAAAGAAGGAAAAACACATTGTAATGATAACCAATCAGGATATTTTTCTATTTTGGGAAGCTACTCTGTCGAAAAGCAACTTGCATTAGAATATTTTGGGTGGTTTGTTTATTTTAATGGTATGGCAGCATCCAAGGCTATTTTACTTACAGGAATATAGTTTGGGAAAGTCACAGTACACTTTTAAACTTTAAATATTAGATTTCTCTATTTTTAAAAAAAAATCAACAACATTCTCTTACCAACAGAAACAGCTGATCTTATATAAAAGGCTGATATATAAAAATGTGCCATTACACATGAAACCAACATTCAAACTGACCAACTATAGACATATTCTTACAACACAATTTAAATTCTTCCTAATATTTTTCTCCATTTATTTAAAACAATCTTAGTAAAGTATGCCTCATTTCTTTTGAAGTCAACGGTAACTAATGCTGCTATTGTCGACAAATGCCGCATAAAAACCTCAGGTCACAGAATGGTCTTTGTTTACCAGCAGCCCACTGAAACAAAGGCCTACATGGAAAAGTCAGGGGTTAGTAGCCAGCTACTGAACTATTAAACCAAGAGACTGTGCTGATGCTGTCAGTCCATTAACATGGTGACAGGGAGACATGGTACATCCTGCAGAAACATCATGCTGTCATGCATAATGGCTGACAACAAACAAAACAAGCAATGTGCTGTCACTTTATTCTGACAAAAAAAAAATGGTAGATGACAAAAAAATATTTAAATATATTAATTATATTCATATAAATGAACACTACCGTTTAAAAGCTTGTAGCCATTTTAAACTTTTAAAATGTTTAGAAGCCTCATTATATGATCAAATATACAGTAAAAACATGAATATTGTGAAATATTACAATTTAATATTACTTTTTTCCCCATTTAATATATTATCAAATGTAATTTACTCCTGTAATGGCAAAGCTGAATTTTCTTTAGTGTCACATGATCCTTCAGAAATCATTCTAATATTCTGATTTGGTGCTCATAAACATTTTTGTGCCGAACTGTGTGATATTGTTTCAGCATTCTTTTGATCAATTTATTACCCCCTTCTGAAAGTATACATTTTTCAAAAAAACAACAACAACTTTTGTACGGTATTGTACATTTACAAATTGTTTAATCAATTATATAAATACTCATATATCTGAGCCAACAATGATGCTAAAAAGCCAAATTAAAAATATGAAAAAAATCTTTAAAATATGAATAAATACATAAAATCACAACACAAGAAAAAAAATGTAATACTCCAGCATCTATCAGAGTAATCATAAATGCCTGAATTTAATAAAACAGTGTATACATAAATAAACAACACTATCCCTCTATCCTCAACTCATTACAATCCCCTATGAGAACATCACAAAGCGCCGGCCCTGCCTCCGGCCCCTCACTCAGAAGACCTGTAGCATAGACCTACTGCGGACTAGCAGTATCAAGAAGCCTTTGTTGATTGGGAGGATAGACACACACACAGCACAAATCTGAGAAGCAGCAGGGGGCTGTGGCTCTAAAGCTCAGCGTAGCTCTAGGGCTGGAGTGAGTAAAACCCCTTGCACACATACATACACACACACACGCACGCACGAACGCCCAAGTACACTGATGACCGAGCGAAGCTGGACAGAAAACCACAGGCTGTTATGCTGTCACCGAGAGCTGCCACAGCCCGTGTATCTCTCTGAAACCTTAGCCCTCTTTTTCTGAGAGGGGTATTAAGACAGAGTGAAGGGGGAAATGCAGG
>NW_015624543.1:1027180-1037062 GCF_001515625.1 Sinocyclocheilus rhinocerous | reverse complement strand
GGGGTGGGGGGTGGGGGGTGATGGGAAGGAGAGGAAAGGAGAACCACAGACAAAGGTCCAGTGAGTTGCTGTTGATTATCAACGAGATTAAGGGGTTAAAGGGTTTGAGGGAGATTGAGGTGGGGGCGGCAGGGGCCACTAGGGGTGGACGTAGGGGCTTATGCCACAGCTCAGCTTTCAGCAGCTGTAATTGGACCAGGAGTGCGAGACATTTGAGAAATGAGAGATATTCCAGATGAGGGAGTGTCTTTTTTGAAAGCCTGTTGCGTTCACGTGCGATTCTGAATGTGCAATAACAGCTTGAACTATGATGACATGGTCACAGTGATGTGATCGACATGATTCAGGTACTGGCAAATGTAAAAATCAGTCGCTTGAGTGCATCGGAAATGCATTAGAGACATGAAGTATACCTCAGTATATGAAGCACTAATGGCAAAATACACAAACTATGACCATCAAATACTAACTCAGTAGTAAAGCACGTAATTTATGGGAAAAACAACATATACACTCATGTTTGCGGAGTCTGGGATCTGCAAGAATTTTTAAATGTTTTTGAAATAACAAGGATGCATTTATTTAAAGGGGTCATATGATGCGATTTCAATTTTTCCTTTCTCTTTGAGCACACCTCGCTTTTCAGAATGATGAGCTTTGTAAAAATCGACGCGTTTCAGAAAGGCGGGGCATAGAGGAGAAACAATAATGTACAGTATGTGGAAAATAATGTGTTTTTTTAACCTTAAACCGCATAAACACATTTCATTACACCAAATACACAAAATAATGTTCTTTTTAGCAGCATCATATGACCCCTTTAATCAAAACACAGTAAAAACAGTAACAGTGAAATATTTGTACAATTTCATATAATTGCTTTTTATTTTAATGTATTAAATATAATTTATTCTTGTGATGCAAAGCTGAATTTTAAGAAGCCATTACTCAGTATTCAGTGCATCATGACCTTTCAGAAATCTTTCTAATGAGCTGATTTGGTTCTCAAGAAACATTTCTTATTATTAATTACAGTTGAAAAGTTGTGCTGCTTAATATTTTTATGGAAACCGTAGCTTTTTGTTCAGGATTCTTTGAGGAATAGAAAGCTCAAAAGAACAGCATTTATTTTAAATGCTAAAGTTTTAAATGTCTTTACTGCCACTTTTGATAAATTGAATGCACCCTTGCTGAATAAAAGTATACTTTATTTAAAAAAAGAATCATACTGACCCCAAATTTTTGAACAATAGAGCATCTATATCTACACATCTTTGTGAAAGCCACAAGATACTATACATATTATATATACTATACATTTACATAAACGGTACCGCAACTTTTTATTTATATTCAGCCTGGACATCATTAATGCCTTAATTTAAAATGACATAATTTCTCTAATGTCATCAATCAAAAGCATAAAAGCTGTGGGATCCACACCAGCGGGGCTTTGTGCCATGGTGTTATAGTTAGTACAGTATGGTTTTACAAAAGCAGATTCTTACCAGTTTACTGTAATGGTACTTGCAGTATCCACAGTATTTCACATTATCAGCATCTGAGCCCTGTTCTTCACACAACAACCCAGCAAACTGAGCGCTATATTCAAAGGCAGAGAAAAAGCAACTTTAGAAAGATTGTACACAATGCATATTAAAAATTTGTAATATTTAAATATTTTTATATTAATTAAAACTATTATTATATCAGTTTCAATAAATTACAGGGAAGTCTGTTGCATTTAACATGTCTTCCTATCCATTTAACAAATGGCATTATTAAGGACATTAACATGCTTATGAGGACGTTTAGCTGGAATATTAGGGCTTTGCAACTCACCATGTGACATGAAAGGCTTGTCGGCAGCCATGTTTGTTGCATGTCATGCAGGCTCCACTAGCAGCTTTGCTCTCACGGCCCTGTTCCTCACAGATGTAGCATGTCTAGATAGAAAAAAAACAGTCACCAAAGTGACTCTTCACATATAGAAAGCCGTTATTATGGTATATAATGCATTGCTGCATGGCCCACAGCTTGTTTTAGCGTGAAGGCTCTACCAATTTAACAAGTCTCTCAAAAGCCGCCCTTCCCAGCGCCTCGATTATTAGGCAAGTGATAACCATGCCATTTTAAATTGTCTCACAGTGAGGACTCAATTACCAACAGAGCCAAATCTATTTTATCCCAGATTTTAAACTCACTATTTCAAGCATGTGATTAAACTTGGCTCCTTAGTCCTGCAAGTCATCAGACACACTACTGAATCCAAATCATATAACACTAACTGATTGTATTTTACTTATCTACTGCGTTGAAGGGCATCCATAGAAAACAAAACAAAATTAGGTTTTCAAATGAAAAATGAAAGAATGGTGTCATGATGGCATATCCCATTAGTACTTGATTGAACATTGTTTTCTTTACCCTCAGGGTTGAGCGAAAAAGTTTTAAGCTAACATCTAAACATTTGGACTTTGCAATTACTCTTGAGTTACGGTGATGCACAGGAATCCAACCAGCAGTAGTAAAAACCTACACCTGCAAGTATTTAATATACAATTTAATATTCACTAACAATTTCCATGACTTTTAATACTTTTTCAGGCTTGGAATTGACAACTTTAAAAATTCTCTGGTATTT
The DNA here is from genome assembly GCF_001515625.1 of Sinocyclocheilus rhinocerous. Taxonomy (NCBI): domain Eukaryota; kingdom Metazoa; phylum Chordata; class Actinopteri; order Cypriniformes; family Cyprinidae; genus Sinocyclocheilus; species Sinocyclocheilus rhinocerous. The sequence continues at coordinate 1,034,418 of NW_015624543.1, read as the reverse complement.
GAGGATATCCATTGACAAATAAATTTGGTTGGTTCTTTTAAAATTCAGACCGTAAGTGTAAATTCCCATAACATGGATCTCAGTTTTCATTCGTTCAGCTTTGGTGCAGAATTAATGGCAACATTCTATGTTTATCTAAGCTTGATAAATGTAGCACTTGGTCCCTTAAGAAAACACATTCACAGTATAGACCTAAACTCCTTACATGCATACTGTTTACATTGTTGAGCTGATTTATAAGGCTCTTATGTTGAGCCTTTGCTTTCCTATTGATATCCAGGCTATCAGCGTGTGTCTTTCAGTGGACAGGGAACTTACCTTGCTATAACGTTCATGAGGGACAGACTGAAGCACAATGGGCTCCATGGTGGATACGTTGGCGAACTCCACTTCTGGGATATAAAGAGCACAAACCACATGGGCCCAACCTAAACAAGACACATTGACATATGATCAGTAGATGTTGAATAAAGAGGCTAAGACTGGATTTTTCCTTTATTTCTATGCAAACTTGCTGTGAAGATGGAACTGGGTTTATCAGCATAAAAAAAACGACTGGCTACATTTATTAAGATTATTATTATAAATGGATAAGCGAAACAATTTTTTTAACTTAATTTTACAAATTACTTAAATATAATTTAGTGATTTTTCATATAAAACAATTTAAAATTATTATTATTATTAATAAAAATATTTAAATAAATTGTTGTTGTTTTAATTATTATTTTAATTAATATTTTTTATTAAAATTAAGATGTTAAAAGATAAATAATGCCAAATAGGCGGCACTTATATTCAACACAAAAAGATGGATAATGCCAAATAGGAGGCTCTTATATTCAACACATTTTCTGTCTTTTAAATTTATTCGAGACCATGGTCATTTGTTTGCTCATAGTCGTGCCTATGGGGCACGCCTGGCTTCCTCCACAGTGTGAAAAACACTTATTAAAGCATGTGGGCTGAGTGTGACTGCAAAGACGAAAGACCCAGAACTGGAAGAGGCAGAGGCATATTCTCTCCTGCTTAGCGTCTAGACCAAGTGTTGAACCATAGGGTGTCAGTCACAAGCACACTACACAAATATAATATCATTATTTCAGGCTACTACTAAACCTTTTCTCCCTCATCAGCTGCCTTTTAACCACAAAACCCCCAAACTGCGAGGATTTAAATTGAATGACCATATTCTGTGATATGTTTGTTAGAGGAGAGCAGATGCTATTGATATCAAGTTGAAATTAACCTTAAAGAAATAAGCAAATGAGTTCTGTTTAAATAGCGTAAGGGCACAATAACAGGTCTAAACTTTAAGGTGAACCCATGAACTGTCTTTGACCCCAGCCTAAAGGGATAGGGAGGTGGGTTTTGTTGTTTTGAAGTCCCTCCAAGAATCCAGCAGAAGCCTATAAAACCAGGCAATAAAACCCAAGCACACCCCAAAGAACTTCTAAACCCCTCAGACAGAAGGGTGGCACACTTAAAAAGAGAATGATTTGCCAAAGATGTCTTTAGCTGAGCATAAAGTACTCAAATAATCTTGTTCTTCATATTCTAGTTAGACAGAATAACTGAAAACCTTTGAACTAAAGCAACAATTAAAAAAACTGAAAGGAACTATCAGGGAGGCTGGTCTATAGTATGAACTCTTCAGAAGGCTCCATGTGAAGGAAAGGGGGTGGGTTTTTTTTCAGTTTTAATTTTCCTTGCATGTGTTTCAACGCATGTTGTTAGGCCAGGTATATTCCGTGTTTTCATTTGGGATTATTCTTGTGTTTGCATAACTTAGCAGAAGTAACACCTGTAAAAACCTCTCCATGTGCTGGTCTGGTCACTACTGCTGAGTTTCACTCCTCAGTTGGCCCGAAATGTATAGATATCTTAAAAGCAACTCACGAACACCTACATCTCACTTCTGGGATCGCTGCTGGTTCAAACAAATACTTTCTAAAATTTATGTTTCAGAAATCTTCACTCCTACTCATAAATAATGGCAAAACGTGGAATGTTTATCTCAAAGAATTTCAAAAGGTTTTACAAATTCAGAGCAAAAAAAGAGATTACATGGTCTGAAACATTTAAACCATAAGCCTGGGGCAATGATGTTTCCCTCATGGCCGTTAAAAAGCTCACCAGCCCTAAAGATGGGGCATGGTCCCGCAGTTGTGTCCCATGCCATGTTTACAGTCTCTGAGCTGCCCTTGCCGTGAACCCGGAGCATGAAGAAGAGGAGAATCCTCTCAGCCCCACAATGACCCCGCTGAGACCGCCCACCCATAAAAACAAGGTGAGAGATAAACACCCACACTTCCTAACCCCCTTTGCTCAATTACTTAAAAAAATAAACAGACAAAATCTGCAAATTATGTGCGAAAAAATTATATAAAACTCTTGGTTCATTAGAAAACAGCAGTGTTTCCCACATATAGACTTTACTTGGGTGGGCCGTCCAGGTATATTCGGAGAAACATTTTTGCTTTTATTATTTTTATCCTCTTATACTTTTTTTATCCGCCCGAAGTAATGAAACCATCCGCAATCGAAAACTACTGGAAGAACATAAATCGCGATACAGCCTATTTATTATTAACCTTCAAAAAGCTATGATTTCATATTAAAAAACTCGAACTCGAGTTGATGAATTATGACAATATCTACTTTATGGCCCTTTTTATAATATGCTTTAGACGGTTGTAAGAATCCTTATTTTATCTCTCATCTGAAGGAACAGCCCGCAATAGTGTATACATTTCAAAATAAGCGTCCCGGTGTATTTCGGGGTTTTTAATAATTAAAAGTCACATGTTAAGGTTTTTTTTTCTTTTTCTGGGCATTATTGGTATTTTGGTTACACAATAAATTGTATTTAACTTAATTTCCATTTAATTCATATTGAACTATTGTAGTTTCTGGCTGGGATGCTTCCACAAAGGAAGAAAAGACGAAATTTGGTACCGAACGACGAGACGTTTTTCGATACTCGATGGTATCGAGGCAATTCGGTCGGTGCCTAAAAAGTATCGAACTCGATACCCAGCCCTAGGAAGCACTGAACAGTTTAGGTGCATTTTATAAAAAGAAATGTTAAAAAATACACCGGAACTCTGAATGCATTTACTCGTCACAATATTTTCCTGAAACCCAAATAAAATAAAATTACATTTGTTGAGGTGAGACGAAGATATTTTTGACTAATTAACAGCTTATTGATGAGATATGGTATTAAACCCTTTTTACAGCAACGCCTCTGTGATAATTAAAACTGGATAGCAGTGAAATACTCCATACAAGAGGAAATCAATGCACTGCATTGTTTTTGTTTTTTTACAACGACTTTCATTAGACGCGTAAAAATAGAAAGGTGTCATCCTCATCAGAGCATATGTTCCTCTCAAGAGCTTTCATAATTTTATCACCTCTGGGCTGACTTACCCCATTTGAAAACAATGACAATTTTCTTGTTGTGGAGGTAATAATAAATGTCCCACATAGTTGTTAACCCATCAAATGGTTTATTTTTCAAAGATTTTATCAAATATTTTATCTGTTAAACACACTCAACCATCAAAACCTTAAAGCAAAATATAGAGCAGTACAAAACCGTGCACAGCATCACATATGTGTTACCAATGGCTGCGGTGTCTAACATCCTTTACGCTACTGGCCTATATTTAGCTACAGAGTGACTGCAGTCTATTCTTGTCTACAACATGTAGAGTAGGTCTAATGCTAGAGATGTTTTTCCTCAGAACAAGTGCAAAATAAAAACAGTCAGCATAAAGTTAGATGTCTTACCTCCATTATCTGTTCGTTTCAGTGCTCCGTCTTTGTGGGGACACAGCTCGCACCTCTGTGAAAAGAAGAGAAATACATGAATCCACACTCCATCTGACCATCTGCAGACCAGACACAGCTCTGAAGGCTTTCAGGAACTCTACTTCTGACATGGACATTAAATTAAAGCAGAGTTTAAGGGTTAGACATCATTTTTTCCCTTTAAACTAGAGAACAGAGCATCAATGAAACTGTAGACAAAAGCCTTTGATAGTTGACTGGAGCGGGAAAACAGCCCTGAAGAGCTGCTTCTGTATTCAAGAATAAAATAGGACCTGTTCTGCTATAGGAGAAAAACAGGTTTAGACAACATTTTTCTGAAACGAATGACAGGACAAGAAAATAAAACGGTGTGAATATGAGATGAATGATTGAATAAAGACAGCTACTACCCCTTTTGAACAACAAAAACAATAGAGAGGGTTGAAAGTGTCCTCAAGAAATGGGCACTGACACATGGTCTATTACACAGCATATCATGCATAAATACTATGACATTTCACTCATCTTTAAAGCCTTGAACAGGGTTAGATATTGGGGCAAAACATTGTGCTTGGAACCATGCCGTTACTTGCCACATACCACTATGTTCAAAGTTTTTAAACTTCTGCTCAGTCTGCTGTCCTCCTCCTCTTTGTTACAGGTGGTGGACAGTCCTCCTTCTTCAGGGGTCTGCCAGCTCGGCTTTCTCCCCCTCCACCCTTTAATCTTTGGGAATAAAGTGGCAGAGCAGGGCACAAATGGGGAAAAAATTGGCTTATTTTTAGTAAGTGGAGGAATGAGGACAAATGTAGAAATTTTGTTTCATAATTACGCTTTGGGAATACAAAAAAAAAAGGCTTAAAATTTTAAAAATGCTCCAGTAAGAAATCTTTCTGATAGTGCAAGCTATGATTTTCACAAATCTTGGCTAGAAGTGGCAAAAAGGCCACAAAAATACTACATGACAAACCTGTGGATAATAATAGGGAAGTCCTGTTTATTTTCAGACTGAGAGCAGTTGGCATTGAAAAATGTAATGAGCTGTAACAAGTTTCCCCTTCTTGTGACTAGGGTTGGGTATCATTTGTTTTGTTTTTTTACGATACCGGTGCCAAATCAATACTTTTAAAAATTTCTTCTTTCCTATTTTTACCCCAAATAGGACAGAATAAGCATTACTGATCTGTTTCATTCATACTCGTAGCCAGACGGCACCCTCACGCAGAAACCCCAAACATGTATCACAGAAGTAATAAAACTCATGAAGTTCCTGGAAATGCCTAATATGGACAAAGGCATCCAGCCATCGCTGTAGCTGAGTAAAAAGAAGATAGAAATGCTTTGATGATGAAACATGAGGACAATAAACACACAACTGTGACAATATATGGTTTATCTGTGTGCGTCAAGCCATCTCTGGTATTTTCATAATAAAAAAGGATATTTATAATCCAATGCTAATTAGTGGTCGACCGATATATCGCCAAGGCCGATATATCGGCCAATATCTGCCATTTTTCAAATATCGGCATCAGCCAATAAGTTTTTCTGTTTGGCCGATGTGTTCGAGGTGGGACTTTTATTTCGACGGCGCCGAGAACGGCTGCGGCAGCGCCTGAGCACACAGTGCTCACATTCTCCCTCTTGTTCGCTGTTGTCATTCAGTTCTGTCTAATACGGATAGAAGTCTATCTAATAATCAGATAGAACTGTTAAACAAAGGAATTAAAATGTATACAAAAAAGTATTATAACGATTGCTTTAATATTATTAAAGGCAAACATTATAATACTTTCTCGTTTGCCGTCAGCATTCCGCAAATACGCATTTATATAATTTAAACAAATCTTTGAATGACTAATGAACATTTAATTTCACAAACCTTGCAGACTTAGTCGAATCTAGTTGAGATCTTGTGAAGTGTGCATGTGACCTGCATGCTCGCGTGTTCTGTGACGGTCGGTCCTATGGTCCGTGTGAATTGAATACGGACAGGAGAGTTCAGCTTCACTGGAGACGCGCGATCGACAATTTGGTTACAGTGTTTACTTTCTTTTTTAATTATATTTTTATTAAATATTTATTTATTTGTGAAAAATACTTTGTCTTCTAGAGTAGAAGTATGTTTATTTTACATGTTTATTTTTTTAATCCATTTTCAAATGATTTCAAATTTCTTAAATATGAATTAAAATCAATAAAATTATATTGGCTTTATATCGGCCATCGGCCACCCTGCTTTCCAAGATATCGGCATCGGCTGTCAAAAAACCCATATCGGTCGACCACTAATGCTAACTGATACAGCCTTTATTACAGTATAGAACATTGCTTCATTGTGTGACTTCAGATCACAAAAGTAAGCTATTTAAAAAAATAAATAAAAATCGACTGAAACTGCCAGCTGATGTCGAACACGGTGCATCCCTCTGCTTTCAAGTTTATTCCGTGTGTCCTCAAACGTTCATTAGGTTTGACGTGTTTTGCCCTTTACACGCAATTCTTGTAGATGATGTTGTTGATGAAGCACCAGAGGGCAATCGACAGCTCAGACATTTAAGTGACACCGAGCTGAGGCACCAACATCTGCGTTCTGATTCGGTCCGGTACATACTGATCATAAAGGTATCGGTGCCGTTTCGGTACCCCAACCCTACTTGTGACCCACTATTCTTTGGCTCTAAAATGCCACTTATGATTCATTAAAACAACATGTATTGGCATATTATTATATGCATGTAATCACTATGTTACTACATGATACAAATTGCTCTACAAATGGCCAAAACAGTGATTAAATAAATAATGGAGAAAAAAAACATATGACCTCTGAAGCTGGACAACGGCGGACTTGAGCCTGAGCTATAAAGAAGCTTTTTGTACAACTCAACAATTCTGATCTTTTCAGCTTAAAATATTTCAAACCTCTTACCATTTAGACAAGGCAAAAATTTTTAGTGTAATACCACATTATTAAGTCTGATAACATCTGTTATACATATAGGCCTAAGAGTCCTGCCAAGTCATATTGTCTTTATATGCATCAATATACATACAAACTTATTTCAAATTAATCTGTTGGGGAGATAGAAATGTGTAAGATAACGTTCACGTATTAACAAAAACATCTAAGAATGTATCTTTTATTCTCCAGTACTGAAAACAGAACCGATAAGAGAGCTTTTGATATGTGCTGTGATGCAGCTCCTGCAAATGACCTTTTTTGTTCGTTGTCTGTCATTTCGAAGCTTAAGTTGCATACGTTTTTCTTTAGTTTTAATTTGCCTAACTATCGATCTGACCCAGTAGACGCCATAATCCCACTCTGTCTCTCTCCCGCTTTCTGTTTTTTTTTTAAATGGTTGGTGTTTACGCAGTTGGCTAGAGCAGTGCTGATTGGAGAGAACCGAGGTGCGCTC
>NW_015624543.1:1021980-1026631 GCF_001515625.1 Sinocyclocheilus rhinocerous | reverse complement strand
ATCGCGTCCATATCGCAGGCTTTGCGATTAGGAAATCGCAACGTCTCAAATCGCGATTTTGATTCGATTTCGATTAATCGCACAGCCCTAATACAAACCAGGTGTTTGTTCAGTACAAATATACGATTGAAGGTTAAACGCTTCCGCCCACTTCCAGACATTATGATTTCTGAATGGTTATATGGTTTTTATAAACATCTTAACTGCAAAAGTCTGAAAACTCAAGCATTCTAAAAGATCACACAGAGAAACTGCAGTCTGAGAGTTTACACATGTATAACCTGCTTCATAATCACATGATATGAATGCAAACATGAAAAAATAAAAATACTGATATGAATCTAAGGTATCAATAAAAGACCATGAAATAAAATATTATGAAAATATGATTGCAACAACCCTAGACCAGACAATGTAACAAGTACCATTCACTTCAGACTATACTGATAATTTGTTTGCAGTAAACAAGTGACACATTCAACACTATCCCAGAGTGCAACAGTGCCATTGTGCATAGTGATGACTAGAGTGACTTAACTCGGTGCTGAATTGGCTAGTTTATTTGCTTCTAAAGGTCTAAATACCCTAAAAGTGCATTCAAACTAAATACTGATGAAATGTTAAGAATCTACTTATTTATAATCATCTAAATGCATTGAATAGAACTGAACAGTCCATATGTAATTAGTAAATAGTAAGTGATGTCATCACCATTCCATAAGTCTGATGCATCATTAAAAGAATAGTTCACCAAAAAAAGAAAATTAAGTTATCATTTAACGCAAAAGCCAAGAGAAATTTTAAAAAATGTCCCGCTCACAATCATCCATATAATGACAGTGAATAGCGAGCAACCAGCGTCAAGCTTTTAAATAAGATGCTAAAGCATCACAGAATGGTCCCATGCAACACGTGTCAAGTGTTCTGGAGGTATACAATAGAGTTTGGTGAAAAACAAAACAAAATTTAACGTATCATTTAATGAAAATCCTGACCTTAACCATTGGTTTCTGTGCATGGCTGATCCTTCATGAGACTCTATAGTTCACTCCAACTCACCCAGAAAAAGCAATCAAGTTGTGAGAAATCAAGATTAATAAAAACATAACACAAAATACAATGCAAGCACAATCCATGTACTGTAACAGAGTCTCATGAAGGCACAGCCATGCACAGAAACCAATGCCGAAGGTCAGGATTCTCATTAAAGGGGTCATATGATGCAATTTAAATTTTTCCTTTCTGTTTGAAGTGTTACAAGCTCTTGGTGCATAAAGAAGCGTCTTTCACCGTGGGCGAAGCGGAGTCCAGCCCGGGGTCTTCACATGTGGTTGCCGCAAGCCCGCCGGCCGCTCCTTCGTTGAATCCGCCCGGCCTATTATAATGGGTTTTAATGTTTTTGTCTCGTCGCTCCGGCTGGGACACCAGTACGACACGGCATCACAGATCATTTCATTACACCAAATACACAAAATAATGTTCTTTTTAGCAACATCATATGACCCCTTTAATTAATACATTAAATTTTGGTTTGTTTTCACCAAACTTTTATATCCCCAAAACACTCAGAATAAAAGGCATGTGTCGCATGGGACCATTCTGTGATACTTTTGGGTCGCTATTCATTGATATTTTATGGATGAGTGTGAGAGGGACAATTCTTAAAATTTCTCCTTTTGTGGTCTGAAAAAGAAAGAACACAAGGGTGAGTAGATGAAGATTTATTTTTTCATTTTTGGGTGAACTAGCAATAGCTCATGGACAAAACTTCAGAAAGGATGAAGTTTGTCCATGCATACTTTGAACTGTCTGATCACAGGGAATTTCACTGAATGCCTGTCTGGCCTTCTACCCTTGGGAATCATATTTTGTTTCAAATAAAGCCAAGGTAACACTCATTTTACGTACAGCACACTGTGAAAATGACAGTTGCTATAGAAACAGTCATCGTTCTGAGACGTGCGCTCAGGACTGTGCATGCGCACTGGCTGGTCTAGTCTGAAAAATTTGCTTTTTTAACGCTATTTGAGCAAAAGAAACAACATTTATGACACAGTTCTTGTCAGATTTCATTGGTGATTTCAAATACGAAATTTAATCTTAAACTTGGCGAACAGTTTTGGAGAATTTGATGTTTCCCCATTCAAAGAGATAGGAGCTGCACTTGCATGCCCCAGAGGCATTTCAAAGATGGCCGCCGAGTGACATGACTTGTCTTAAAGGGGTCATATGATGCTTTTTTAAAGATCATTATTTTGTGTATTTGGTGTACAATAGCTCATGGACAAAACTTCAGAAAGGATGAAGTTTGTCCATGCATACTTTGAACTGTCTGATCACAGGGAATTTCACTGAATGCCTGTCTGGCCTTCTACCCTGTTTATTATAATATGTCCCTCATGCTGGCTACCAAAGCTTTTGAAGTGAAATCTGTAAGACCAGTTCAAAGTATCAATTATAAATAATGTCATCTGTCAAATGGAAACTGAAACAAACCCACAATATACAAAAGTGGAAGGAGATCTGGACTTCAGCAAAACAGATAGCCTGAAAGATTTATATAAAGATGAGGAAACTCACCACCCTGGCAGCACGTTCCTGTGATTCACATTTCCTGCAGAACCAGGGGCCTGTGGGGACTTGGACAATTCCATAGCAGGCTGAAACAACAGGAATGAAGGACAGATGAGTTGAAGAGACTTGCTTCCAACTATTGGTCGACCAATATTGTTTTTTTTGACAGCCAATGCTGCTATCTTAGAGAGCAGGGTGGCCGACTCCAAAGAGAAAGGAAAACTTGAAATCGCATCATATGACCCCTTTAAAGGGACTTTGGTTCCGCTCATGTACCGCTCATGCTCACCGAAAAAGCATAGTCCACTCAAACAACGCTCCGGCAGGAAATTTCTATGTAGTATACTTGTTCCTGTTTGCAATAGCGCTACTGTGCTGTAACATGGTGTAGGACTGCTGAACTGGGCAATGCAGGTAAAATGACGCTACTCTCTCGTGACGCAATGCTCTGCTCATAATAACAGCTTTGTAGGATTATACATTATTTGGATAATTAGTAAAAAAAAAACAGTTCTACCAGATTCTGTTGCATAGAACTGAATAAAAGATAATATATTGATATTTAATATTTATATATTTTCTGTTAAATTTTATTGTGTTACTTTCAATAAAAGTGTGGTTATTTTATTGGTTTGTGTTTTTTGATTGTGTCATTAAAATTGAGTTAAATTAAAAAGTCTTACAAAATGACTTTATATTATTTAATAAAATAAATAATTATTACAAAGTATTTTCGGTTTCGGTTTCCGGCCAAGTGCATCCAGAATTTTCGGTTTCGGCACAGAATTTTCATTTCAGTGCATCCCTACTCATAATGGGTATTTTGTCATTTTGGGGTCAACCTGAACAAAGTTCTAAACAGACAACAGTGCGAATGAAAAGTTAAGTGGACCAGAAAGAGAGTCAACTTCACTATCAAGGCCAGGGAAGAGTGCAAAGAGAATATTTTTTGGTCCACTACTTACAAAAGTCTTTGCATGTTTATTCAATTTTACATATTTAATATATCTGAGCTGGAAATATAAAAATAGGGGGAAAAAATATTTTAGTGGGAAAAAATTAATTTCACACCCTGAATAAAATTATTTAGATACATGTAAGAATTCCTATCTTTGCTTTATAGTTATTTTTGTGCAAATGCAAATAAATGTATGTTTCCACTTATCAGAAAAGAACAATGACAGACAACAAACTAAGCAAATGTTTTGATGTCAAGGTCCCAATAGTCAGCCAATACAAAAACATTACAAAAAATATCTTGCACAAGCTTGTCCAAACACCAACATACCATCTGTCTACAAGTCTATAGGTGACAACTTGACCCATTTGTACTGGACCATCTTCTGTGACCTACAAAACAGGTCCTGAAGAACGAAATGACAGCTGACACCAATTCTAGGATATTATGATCCGAACTGTTGATATCCGGTACTCACATAGTGTGAAGGGCAAAATAAATTTGAATCAAAGTTAATCATTGTATGACTGATGAAACATTTCTTATAAGAATTTAACACACCGAAATCATGCCATGACTTCAATGACAGGTTTTATTAATAATCAGATTTCTTCTTTACATCTGAAACAAGATAAAAGTTAACTTTGCATTTGTTTGCTTAATTTTTCTCTTTCACTTGTCTGCACCAATGAGTCTCCTACAAGCACAAACTTCTTGGAACCAAGATACTTATGTATGTGAACTATTTATGTGAATTGTGAACATTTGAAGCATCATACAACCTAAAATAACACAAGACAAATAACTACACGCAGAGAAAACAATCAAGATCCTGTTAAAGGGGTCATATGATGCTATTTCAATTTTTCCTTTCTCTTTGGAGTGTTACAAGCTCTTGGTGCATAAAGAAGATCTGTAAAGTTGCAAAGACTAAAGTCTCAAATCCAAAGAGATATTCTTTATAAAAGTTAGTCAACCACGCCTACCTAAAACGGCTCGTTCTAACACGCCCCACATGTCTACCTCACTATGTGGGAAGATTTACATAACGCCGCCCAAATGTTCACGCAAAAAAAGAAGGCGTAACTTTTATTCTCGCAGTAGTATTGTTGTTGCCGC